>NC_046333.1:110823280-110980780 GCF_000738735.6 Corvus cornix cornix | reverse complement strand
GTGCTGTCATCTTAGTGTCTCTTTGTTGTACTGCTTGGGGAAGGGCACAGCCAGTTAGAAATCAGAACTACAGCTAAATCCCTGTTGTGGAAAACCACTGCAGACTTTTATTTCTTTCTGTATGTTTCCAGATTGACAAAAAGGGCTGGGAGAGTCCTAGAGTGGGTGGGAAATATGGAACAGCTGCTTTCTGGACCATCCTTTACTAAAATGTACAAGGTACTTACAGGAGGTGGGACCTGTGAGGAGGTTCTCTCCAGGCCTGCCCTCCCAAGCTGGGAGATTTGCAGGACACAATGATGACTACCTCCGTCTCTCTGTGCTGGGCATTTCTACATATAATACCCCAAAATCTTCTACCTACTTTGTGGCAGTGTCCCATTGCCCTACGGGTGGCAGGGACCATCCTTGTTCAGGGATCCTCTCCTCACTCCTGAGGGATAACCCAGTCAGGCAGAGCACATGGAGAGTTGGAGACCAACAAAAAAACCAACCCAGCCATCCAGAAGAACCCTACAAGACAACCCGAAAGTTCTTCTTAGGTCTGAACCAATTCTACATGATGCAAATCACTGACGCCATCACCTGGACTTGTGCAAAGCGTTTGATACTGTCCCACATGAAGATGATCAGAAGGCTGGAGCAGCTCTCCTATAAGGACAGTCTGAGACAGTGGGGTTGGTCAGCTTAGAGAAGAGAAGGTTCTGGGGAGACCTTAGAGCAGCCTTCCAGCACCTAAAGGGGAGCTACAAGACAGCAGGAAAGGGCACGTAGCAACAGATGGGGAAATAGCAGTACACAGAAAGAGGGCAGGTTTAGATTAGATTTTAGGAAGAAATTCTTCACTGTGAGGGCATTGAGACACTGGAAAAGGTTGTCCAGACAAGTTGTGGATATCCCATCCATGGAAGTGTTCAAGGCCAGGTTGCATGGGGCTTTGAGCAACCTGGTCCAGTGGAAGGTGCCCTTGACTACAGCAGAGGAGTTGGAACAGGATTTTTTTTAAGGTCATGGAGATCTGCAGCCCACTTCTATTTATAAGTTCCTAGTTGTCATGGGAATTATTTAAGTAATTTGGTTGTTTGTGTTCACTTTTTAACATTAACGATCTTTCATTTGTTGTTATTGTTCAGGATGGGGATACACCCAGTAAAAATTATTCAGCAGTTTAGCAGGAACAGAGAGACTAGTGTAAGGAGTGTGTGATAGATAAGCTGCATTTGGGTAGCAGGGAGCAGTTGTGTGAGGGCAGATACTATTTATACTGTTCTGCTGCTTAAAGTTGATGCTAACAACACTAATTTGGTTGTTTTGAGGATAACTTTATTGAGGACATCTAAATGTTACCAAGTACAAAGCTACCATATCACAGTTTATGAAAGGGCACTTTTCCAATGACCATTCTGGGACCCTACACATATAACCTCAAAATGCGCAGGGTGTTCTCACTTAAAGAGCATGGCTACCTTATAGTAAAAACCACAGTGGCAAAAAAAAGAAAAAAAGATAAGTACTCTAAGCAAATTGCACTTGTGAAACAAGATCAATTAGGTTAAGGACTTGGTGGCAATGGTGCAGTTGAGAGCCTCTGGATAAGGATCAAGGGACAAACAAATAATGTGGATTTTTTCGTGAGAGTCTACTATAGACTTCCTAGCCAGGACAATGATGCCAACAAGTTGTTCTATGAGGAACTAAGGGACACTTCCATGTCAACTGCCCTTGTCCTTATGGGGGACTTCAGCTTGCCAGAAATCAACTGGGAGCATCACACAGCTGATACAACCCAGGCCAGAAGATTCCTAAATAACCTGGATGACAACTGTATGGAACAGGTGCTAAGGGAGCTGACTCAGAAAGATGCCCTCCTTGATCTGCTGCTTGTCAAGAGCGTGGATCTCATGAGCAAAGTGGAGATTGGCAGCTGTCTTGGCCACAGTGACTGCAAAGAGATTGAGTTTAAAATCTCTGTTGACATGAGGAAGAGTGCCAGCAAAACCTCAACTCTGGACATGAGGAGAGAACACTTCAGTGTGCTCAGGGAATTAGTACGTAAATTTCCCTGACAAAATGTTTTTGCAGGTGCTGGGGTCCATCAGTGCTGGTCACCTTTTAAACATCACCTCCAAAGGGCACAGGAGCAGGCAATTCCCAAAAGTCAGAAGTCAAGCAGGCAAAGCAAAAGGCCAGCTTGGCTGAACAGGAATGTTCTCTTGGAAATAAGGCTAAAAAGGAAGGTGTATGCCCAATGGAAGCAAGGTCAGGTGACATGGGAAGAATACAGAGATGCTGTTTCCCACTGTAGGGAGAAAATTTGTGTGGCCAAAGCTCAGGTGGAGTTGAAGCTGCCAGAAATGTGGGAGCCAATAAAAAGAGTTTTTTCAAATATATGAATGGCAGAAGGAAGTAGAAATATCATGGTCCCATTAGAAGATGAGGATGTCACCTCACAAATAGTGACATGGACAAGGCAGCAGGGTTTAACCTTAGAAAAAAGTTCTTCACCCAAAGGGTGGTTGGGCACTGGAACAGGCTCCCCAGGGAAGTGGTCACAGCACCAAGCCTGACAGAGTTCAAGAAACGTTTGGAAAATTCTGTTGGGCATGTGGTGTGACTTGGGGATGGTGCTGTGCAGGACTAGGAGTTGGACTCGATGATCCTTGTGGGTTCCTTCTAACTCATTTATTTTGTGGTTCTGTGATTCTGTGAAAATAGTGAAGGAAGTAATATCTACAATGAGATGCAACAGTAATTTCTTCTGTTTTGGTCTTTAGTTATCATTGTCTATAATGTTGTGGAGTCAGGAGGCCCCCATGCTGCTGATGCAAATACATGGATCAAATGCAAAAGTAAAATTTGGATGGTATTTTACACCAGTGAGGGATTAATGTTGTATTTTGCCAAATATTTCAGATTGAGAAATTCTCTTCTTCATTTTTGCTTTCTCCCTAGTTTCTGTCCTGTTGTAAGCAGGACAATGGCAGCTGGTTAACCACACTCTGTTCCAGTGCTGACTTTGTCTACTAGTGCCTGACACAATGGCTGTAGAACCATATCTGAAACTTTCTGGAACATTTTCCAATTATCACATCTCCCTCCATGGCAATGAAGTTGAGAACACTAACAGAGATAGACTGCTAGCATTTACAGCACTGCCTTATTAGTCCTGGCTTGGTTTAGACAACACACTGGGTGGTATTCCAGTAGCTGGTTTATATTAGTGTTGCTGTAGCTGAGAAAGATACATTACCTGTAGAAAGAATAAAAAATACTATACACACACACAAAAAAAATCCTTTGTGCACACCTTCTTCTTTAGGATGAAAGCAAGCAAGGTTTAATGCAAGGTGTCACTGTGACAATAAAAAATTTTCAGTGCCCATATACAAACCTTAAGACATTTGAAACATTCTTTTTTCTTTTTTTTTCATTGTGTGCCACATACTTACTCCCTTCTCCTTTTTTATTACCAAGGAAATGAGGACATTTTCATGAAAACAAGAGCTTAGATTCTTAGAAGTTTGTCAATTCCTGCTTATATTTTTCTGTTCTGAAGGGATCGGAGCTTTCTGTACAGGGTACCGTAATTGCTTCCAACTCAACGAGCTGTGATGAATAAGAAGCAGGAACTTTTAAACAAAGACCCTGTTTTCATGCAAATATTCTCAGTAATAAAGCATAGAGTAAAAGAAATATGTGAAGTTATGTTTTGCAGAACTGCTACTTAAAGCAAAGCAGCTTTGTAGAATGAAGCCAAGTCTGAATTTTTCTAACTGCATGAAGGGGAAGTGAGTTTGAGTATTTTCTCAAGAGATTCCAAATGTCGCCAAAGAAGATTGTTAAAAAATAAAGACAGAATATATCCCAGTATTATTCTCATTGGCATCATAAACATCACTCTATGTGAAAAGATCCTAACCAGAACTATGACACCATTCCCACATTTCATGAATTCATTCTCACATTTCTTTATAAACCTAGAAACATACAGCCTCTTTCCCCCAAATATTTAGCAAGTATGTTCTTATAAGCCATCTCTGAGTCATTGCTTCGGTCTACCTCCTCTTAATTTTCCAAAACCAGCAGTAACTTAAGAAAAATAGAGAAGAATATTGGAACTGGAAGAAATTTGTCGAAAAAGAATTATATTGAATAGTAATTAATGGTTTAGGCTTTGCTCCATGATAGCTCATTCAGTAGATAAATCAAAACCTAGGCAACATTCATTCATTTGAAGCTTTCACACATTAGTACTACCAAGTAATCACCTTCTGACCTCCTAAGCAGCGAATACCTTGGAGTTACCATTAAGGATACCTTTCTAGAGTTGTCCTTTGCCAGTAATATTAGTAGGCGGAATGGTGACTATTTTCTTCTCAGGGAAGCTGTGTCACAGCAGAGTCCTACCTCCCTAAATGCAGTCAGGTGACCGATTATCGAACCACTCAGGAGATTCTGCCATGGATGTGAGACCAAAGGGAGAGAGCACAGTCAAGCCCATGCAGTGTGGGAACACTGACTTCTACCTCCACAAGCATTAGGGCTTGCAGTGCTCAATTGTTGCTGTCATCACTGGGCTGTAAAGGACGCGACAGGACACTTCCACTGAAATTCTCTCCAGAAGAGAGGAAAAGCGCTACCAGGTACATAGTTTAAAGCAAACCATTTGGAGCTGCAGTTTCTTTATTCCTCAGCACATCTTCTGTCAGTTCAGCATGGATGATTTTCAGTCTGCACAGAAATGGGCTTTCCATCGTAACTCACGGACATGGCAAGTCAGAAGTGTCAAAATAATTTTTTCTCACTATGTCAGTGAACAAAAAACCCAAGAGACAGGAAATTCATATCCTCAAAGGCTACCCTTAGCCATCCAGTAGTGCCATATCAAGCACTGCGCTGAAATATGGTGCATGTTTTCCAAACACTCCTCTTTGGCAGAAGTCAGATGACAGGTTTAAGCCAAAAATCTTTTTTTCAGCAAGTTTAAAAAACTTGAAAATATCTCTCAGCTTTTTCCATAGACTCAGTTCCATGTCACTGCAAGATTGTAATTTCATCTAGAAACACTGGTAACTCTAATGAGAGACATCAGGCCCCATTCTGCCTGTCTTCACTTTCTATTGCCAGTGGACTTGTTGGAGCTGATAATTCAAAAAATACAATATTTATGATATTCATGATTTACTTTAAACCTCTTTCACAGCTTGATGCACATGAGGCAATTCAAATCACCAAAACTCTGTTTTGCAACTAACACTTCATTCCACTGAATGGAAACGTTCACACATCTGTTGGTGGTGTATTGTTTCAGGATGGCTGCAGAGCAATCAGGCCAGCAAGGCACGGATGTGGTGTCTCCACACCAGAGAGAAACTTTCATTTTCTGGCAAAGGCAAGTGAGTTCTGCAGAATGCAGAGCACAGAACAGCCTCAGTCCGAGGCATCGAAGGACCAATGCAGTCCCTCTCCCCAAGGATGCTACAGCTGAATAACAGGGTGTCATTAGAACTCTTGACAGGGGGAGGGTCTGTGCATGCCCTTTTCATTGCAAGGAGATTTCAGACTGTGTTAATTAAACTCTGTTAATTCTGATACAAAAACCCCACCCCAAACCCTAAAACCAGACAGTGAACTTAACCCCATGTAATTTTTCTTATTTAAATATAATCTGATAGTGATGCTTTCAGAGTATCAGAAGATCTCAAAACGGGAGATAAAAAATCTGCACTCTAAATTCACCATATAAATTCTGCTGAAATTACTATACACACACAATATATATATAATCTCTATATATGCATATGTAATGAGTATAGGTTATGCAAATACACTCTGCAATGTATATTTATATGAAAGTGAAGTCATGTACCATGCAACTGACCTTCTTTAGATCACCAATTATTTATGGAAAGCATAATTTTGTGTCCTGTGCTGATCCATTGTCTGGCAGGGTTGGGGGGGTTCCAGGATGTTCCAAGGACTTCTGGCCAAGTGATTACTGGAAGCAGTCATGAAACATCCGTATCTTTCATCAACACGAATCATAAATCTCAACTGTAAAACAGAGAAAGAAATCCAGCTGAGTTAAATATTACCCGAGTTTCTACTCTCCATCCCCACTTCACCCCTTAGGTGGTTTTCCTCCATGTTTTTTTCACAAGGGCATGTAGTGGTAGGACAAGCGGGAATGGCCTTAAGATGAAGACAAATTAGGTATTAGAAAGAAATTCTGTACTATAAAGGGGGTGAGGCACTGGAGCAGGTTGCCCAGAGATGTTATGGGCTCCCCATACCTGGAGGTGTTCAAGGCCAGGTTGGATGGGGTTCTGAGTAACCTGGTCTAGTGGAAGGTGGCCCAGCCTATGGCAGATGATTGTTAAGATCATCTAGTTCAGATTGTTAAGATTCCTTCCAAACCATTCTAGAATTCTATGATTCTCTCTACTGCCTCAAAACAGTTTGAAAAAATTATTAATATTTCTGGGTTTCTTTAAGGCATGGTCCAAACTTCACGGAATTTAGGAATATGTCTCTGCTGAGAAGGCACAGGGCTCTTTACATGATCCAAAGTGATACTCCTGGCTATGGAATTATTTTCTGATCTACTAAACCACTCCTGCATATTTCAAGCATTTTACTGATCCATGCTATAACGGTCTGGATTGTCACTCCTGGCTCTGTCACATCTTCCTTTATCCCCCTTGCTTTGTGTGTGTGCTTTGGATTCAGTCATAGCACAGTATCAGTGTGATACGGAAGTTACTGAGACCCTCAGCAGGAGGCTGGGTTGAGAACAATTATCTGACAGAATTGTTTAGCCATGCAGCCCAATCCATGTTACGACCCTTTTTCTAAATGTAGATCTAATGGCACATTAAAGTAATATTACATCTCATAAAGCCTGCTGCGTAAGAGTTCAGCGAGGTTCCCCTTGCTCCCCTTCTGCACAGCAGTTCCTTTGTTACTGCCTTGCCTCTAGATCCTGTGATGGACAGGAGTCCCGTGCTTCTCTAACACTAAAATGGGGCTGCCAAGATAATTTATGGGCCATGTGGCCAATAAAAAGCCTCAAGCCTCCTTGGGTTATCTCTAAGTCCTACTTTTCTCTGCCCATTGTGCCAGCTTGTCCTCTCAGATTTTACAGACTGCATGAAAGGTTTTGGCAACATAAACATCCTCCAATAGTCTTGTCCTAGCTTTGCCTGCGTCTGAGGTGTTTACAGAAAGAAAGCAGAAAAGCAAACATGGGACTGGAGGGAGAGGGGAAGAGGGGGAAAGGAAGAGGGGAGAGAGAAGAGGACAGCTACATGTGAGCTGGGTTAGCTGGGGAGATGGAGGCCGGGTTGAGGTGCCCATGTGCAGTGCCAGCCCAATGGACCAGCATGTCCTGGCTGGGGTGTGTAAGGAAGGGCTTCTCCTGGTTCTCTCAGCACCTTCGGCTTTTGCACTAGAAATCCAGGCTCGGTGTAAACAGCGCGACAGCCCATGGAAGCCTTTTTCCGCAGGACACAAGGGAGTGAAAGCGAAGGGTGCTCGCTACTGCCCAGGTCCGGGCAGGAAAAACAAACAGCTGCCTTTCCACTGGGCCCTTCCAGGCCCCGCGTGACTGGATACCCAGACACAGGTGGGATTTCTGCAGAAGACACCCGAGACACAGCCCGGGAACCCCGTAGCCCTCTTCATTTCAGCGACCTGAGCCGGAAACGGCACGTGTTTGGGTTGCGGTGGATTTTGGGCTCCCCTCCCGCCCAGCGAGCGCCGAACGGCGGGGCGGCTGCTGCTCGCCGCCCGCCGCAGCGCGGGGTGCGATGCCGCGGGCACGGCCGGCCGAGCCCCCGCCCGCCCGCGGGGCCCAACGCGGGGCTGCGCTCCCCGGAGCCGGCTTGCGCGGAGGGTCCCGAAGGCGACGGGACACGCGGGGAGCGCTGGATAGGGGCGCCCCGGGGGAGCGCGGCCCCTCCGCTCCGCCGGGCGGGGGCCGAGCCGCAGGGAGGGCGGCGGAGCGGCTTCGCTCTCCGTTTCCGAAGGAAAGCCCCGGCCCGGCGGCGGCCACGTGTCCCGCAGGGACCCCGCCGGGCCCGCCGCGGCCCCGCCGGGCGGTGCGGCGCAAAGTGCGCGGTACCGCCGCTCCTCCTCCGCTCCGCCGGCAGCGCGGGCGAGGTGGCGGAGGGGATGTCCGCCGGGGGCGCGGAGGCCGCCAGCCCCCCGCCACGGCCCTGCGCGCGTTTCTTGCTCCAATAAGCAATAATTAGGTCCTCAGCTAATGAAGTGTCAGCTGATCCGCTCGCTCCGTCTGCGCGCGGGGAGGCGGGGGGGGCTGCGCCCGGAGACATCGCCATGGAAACGCTGCCCTCGCCTTTCTCCCCCCGCCGCATCCCCCCCACCCCCCGTCGGCCCGGGCCGGGTGCGCACCGTCCCCGCGCCCCGCCGCGCCCGCGGAGGCGGGCGCATCCCGACATGGGACAGCGCTGCCCGTCACCGCGCCGCGCCGCCGTCGCCACAGAAACTTTTGTCCCGGCGGCCAATCAGGGCGCGGGGGGGGCGCGGAGCGGCGCTGGGCCCGGCCCGGTGCGCCGCCGCCGCCAGCCCGGCGCGGAGCGCAGCGCGGAGCGGCGCAGCCGAGCGGAGCGGAGCGCAGCGGCGGCCCCGGCGCGCTTCCCGCGGCCGGGCGCGGGCCGGACTCGGGCCCCAGCCGCGGAGGTGCCGCACGGCTGCGGAGCGGGGGCGCGGAGCCGGGCGCTGGATGGCGGAGGCGCGGGCGGGCGCGGCCGCGGAGAGGCGACGAGAGGAAGCGCAGCGGCGGAGCCTTCCCCCCCGGCGGAGGGGCTGTCCTGCTTGACGCGGCGGGGGAGACCGGGGGGAGCGCGGAGATCTCCGGCGTGAACTGAAGCTGTGGCAAAGGGAGGGGGGAAAAAAATCAGGATTGTCTGTTTTCTTCTTCTTCCCCCTTTACAAAAAGGGGGTTTATGCTCAGCATCCGCACGCAAACTTACTTGAATGCGTTGTAGCCAGTTTAGTCCAGAGACCAAAGGATACCCCGCACCCGAGGAGTCCTACATGTGTGAGCACCATCATTGCACTGGCAGAGCAACGAGAGCCGCCTCCTTTCCTGTACCAACATCCTCCTGGGACTGATCTCTCCTCCGGTCCAATATCCAAACCTATCTCATATATATGGGTTTTCTTTCTTTTTCTTTTTATTTTTTTCCCCCTTCCATCGGCTGGGATTGCTAAGTAAATAAATAGAGGAAAATTCCTGAAAGGGCGTATGAAAATTCGATGGGACTCAATATGAGGAAGTGAAATTCTCACAGACCATTTTTTTAAAATTAAAAATTATGTTCTTTTAAACGCGGATCGGATGCATTAGGCTTAGAAAATAGCAGGTAAGAACTTTCTTTCTTTCCAGTACCTTCATGCCCGGAGCGGGGATATCTGAAGCAAAGCTGCCCAGCCTTGGAATAAAGGGGGAGCAAAGAGACCAGTGTGCCCTTCAGTGCTTCCTCCATCCTGCGCGGCGAGGCGGCTTTGGGGAGAGGCACAGCTCTCCAGGACAGAGACAGAAAGCTCAGAAAGCCTTCGGAGAAGACAGCCGAGGGCTGCCGGGGCGGAGTAGGGTGGGCTTTTTCTCTTCTTTCCCTTTTTTTTTTTTTTTTTTTTTTTTTTTTTTTTTGCCTCTTCTTCACCTGCACTATCCGGGGTGAATCCGGGTGCAGCTGATGTATGGAAAAGAAGAAGGATCCGAGTCAATATTTTCTTTTCTCTTCGCTAAGCAGAGGGATAGGATTTTAATTATTTATCCACCCGAACCCTCTCCGGGTAAGACGCTGCTGGAGCCAGTGGGATAGTCCTGCCTTGCACAATTATTAAAGAGACTGATCACGTACAGTGGAAGGATAAGAGGAACCTCCACCAGATCCTTTTTGCCTCCTGTGAAAAAAAAAATAATGAAGGAGAACATTGCCACACTATTGAATTGATTGCTGCCCCCCCTACCCATCCCCCTCCCGACCCCCACCCCCCGAACCACCACCACAACAACAACAAAAAAAAAAAAAAAAAAAAAAAAAAAAGAAAAATCCGCTGGGATCTGCCTGCACCGGGACCTCCTTCGCTCCGGCTCGGAGGTGGATGCATTTTTCATGAGCGCTGGGTGAACAGGTGCAAAGTGCGGCGGGGCGGCCCGGCCCCGCACCCCGGCCCGCTTCGGGGCGGCGTGTGTGTGTCCGTGTGTCTGCCCGTGTCTGTGTGCGTGTCCGTGTGTGTGTGTGTGCGCCCCGGCGTGTGCATGTGTGCGTGTGTGTATTAGGAGATTATGGAGAGCAGCGACCGGGACATGTACCGCCAGTTTCAGGACTGGTGTCTCAGGACTTACGGGGACTCAGGAAAAACCAAGACGGTGACCCGTAAAAAATACGACCGGATCGTCCAGCTCCTGAACGGCTCCGAGTCGAGCTCCACGGATAATGCCAAATTCAAATTCTGGGTCAAATCTAAAGGCTTCCAGCTCGGCAACTCGGACGAGGTCAGTGGTGGTGCTGGAGGAGGGAAGCAAGTGCTGTACGTGCCAGTCAAAACCACGGTTAGTAGAGAATTGTCTTCCTTGTTCTATGTCGGCCGCTGCAGCCCGCTCCGGGAGCGAGAGGCGCAGGGGGAGCCGCAGCCACAGTTGGCTCCTTCCTCCCTCTTCCCCCAAGTCATCATCACCATGTTGCGTTTGCCTGTCACATTATACACCGCCGAGGTCTTTGTGGGTCCTTTTATTTAAAGCGATCGTGCGCACAACGCACCCCGCCGGGTCGGTGTCGTTCTCCTCCTCGTCCTCCTCGTCCCCCCCGTGCTCCCCGGGCCGCTGCGACGGGGTTGGGGTGTGCTATTGTCCCGCCGCCGCCGCCGCTCCGGCCATTGTGCCGGGCCCGGCCGCCCCGGGCAGCGGCCCCCCGCCGCCGGCGGGGCTGATGGATGGCGCACGGGGGTACCCTGCCTGGCACAAAGCCAGGCGCGGCGCCGGGCGGTGGTTCCCCGGGATATCTGTTGGGGTTTATTTATTTATTTATTTATTTATTTATTTATTTTATTTTTATCCTTTTTTCTTTATTGTTATCCCGCAGCCCTGGCGCCGCCGCCGAGCGGCCACGAATGTGCCCGGCTTAGCTGTGAAGCGCCGGCTGCGCTAGTAAGGGGCGGCGGGAGAGAGAGGATGCTCAACAAAGGGAGGACGGGGTTCCGCATGACCGAGGGAAGGGTGTATTTTGTGACACTTTCTGGGGTCGCAGGAGCCCCTCAGCACTCCGTTCGATGCGCTAGGGTAGCGTGGCATCCCCGGCAGGCGCTGGCGCTGCGGGCTGGGCGCAGGTCTGACAGCAGGAGAGCTATTATGCTTGGTGGTGGTAGGAGCGACAGATTTTCCTATTTAAGAAGATGGGGACTGTTGGTTGCAAGTAGGTTTTGCCTATTGAACTCTCTTAATGTATCATTATTCTTACTTCTTATGCGCTGGGTCACGCAAGCTAAGCTTCTTTTGTCTGTGCGTGGGGCGGGTGTGGAGGGGGAGCCGAGAAAGGAAACCCGGCAATTAAAAATATTCCTGCTTGGGCATTTGGCTTGGATGAGCAATACTCTCCTTTTTTATTTTCTTTCTTGGAGTGGCGGCTTATCTGGACCTAACGGGAAGGTTGCTGGGTGGCGCAGCAAAGGGGGCTTCTTGGAAAGTATTCTGGGTTGGGTTGTGACGTAGGCTGCCGGGGAAATCTGCCTCTCTTTGCCTTGCTGAAGTCATAAACCTGGGCATTCCCAGGGGCTGGCTTGTATTTGCCCCCTTGTCATCAGCGCTGTCATTGCTGTGAGGAGGCAGAAGTGGGAAATTAATTTTAAGGAGATCTTTAATATGAAGATTGAAAGTAAAAGAGAAGCTCTGGACAGAGTTTTTTCCCTCTCTGTGGTTTTTATTCACTGAAGTGTTCCACGTCTGCCTATAGATTCAGATGATTTGGCAGATCTCTGTTTCACTGTTAGAAGATTGATTGCTCGTCTCTGAGCCCAGAGAGTACCATAGATACAATTTATAACAAAAAGGTTGCCTAAAGCAGAAGTCTCCAATTAGCTTGGTATTTTTAAACATCGCTTCTGCTCACTGAAATAATTATTTTGAAGGGCCAGTGGGAAGATTGTTTATTCCCAAGACTATCCTTTTCACGGAAGGTTCAAAACTGTAAGCAAATTCAGTATTTTTTAAAATGACATTGACTGTGCTACTAAATAAACACGATAACCTTAATTTTACATGATGGAATTTAAAAATTAAGTGCTTTTCTGGTCCTCTGAAACACAAGACTCAGTGATCATCAGCTTGTTTATTTTGTCTCATCTTTGTTAGGCCATGAAAGCCTGGAGTCCCACCTTCCATCCTGTTTTCTATTTTAAGAACACAGAATCAATTTTTGTTTTTATTTTTTCCCACAAGGGATTTCAGTGAGAGTTCAAGCATCCTGCAGGTCTTATCGTTGTACATTTGTGGGAATCACACCCTTGGCTGTGAATGTCTTTGTATGTTCATATACGTGTATTTATATTCCTATAGGAGTAACTCTCTTCAGATAGCTAAAGCAACCAAGGAGGAA
The DNA here is from genome assembly GCF_000738735.6 of Corvus cornix cornix. Taxonomy (NCBI): domain Eukaryota; kingdom Metazoa; phylum Chordata; class Aves; order Passeriformes; family Corvidae; genus Corvus; species Corvus cornix. Next base: position 110,968,160 of record NC_046333.1, on the reverse strand, counting down.
TTCTAATAAAATTAGGGTTGCTAATGAAATCAAGAAAGGAAAAGTTAGCATGACCTATCTGTAAGCAATTCCTGAATATCTCTATATAACCTGAGCAATGACTTATAGACCTTTTCAGAAGAGGTCCTTTATGTAGGTACAATTTCCTCCCTCTGGCCAAGAGAAATTTGTTGTTGTCCAGCATAAATGGGAAAGGGTGATGCTCGGCAACATTCAGCTCTGAAAAAAAAATGTCAGCCCCTCCTGACCCCATGAATCTGGTGTGACTATCCCACCACAAAAGGCAGAGGAGTATTTAAGCAGGCCCGCAGGGTGGCAGTGGTTTGTATGAGCTACTGCCAGGGCCAGGGCAGTGCCTGCCGGGCACTGACAGCTCAGAAAGAACATGTTTGACAGAACAGGGATGCAGCCCCTGGCCCAGAGAAAGTCAATGGCAAAGCTCCTATTGACTTCAAGAGGCCTAGAGTTTCACCCAGATGGGAATGATGTTACAGGGAAAAAAATCGGACTTTCATCAGACAGTAATTATTGGTAAGCCTTAAAAGCCCATTTTCTCATTTATTTATCTCTTAATTATTAATCTGTGATCATTTAGAAACATCCCCACTGTTTTTGGTTGTTTCTTCTCCCCTCTCTCATGGTTGTCCCATACATTTGGGCCTGTCCAGTCCTCAGAGAGAGCCCCAAATGGTAGCAGAGCCCCAAACTGTGAGGCTCTCCCTCTTGTCCATCACTTGATCTCACCATAGGTAAAAGTAATTTCAATTTAAAATTAATCACTGCTGGCAGCATGAGCACTCCCTGTGCATAACAGGATGGATGAAATTATGAGTTGGACTCTACAGTCACAAGCTGGTCAAAAATAAGCAAATATTCAAATACTTTGTTAGGAATTATTCTCTCCTTGAAGCTTTAAGATTTGCTGCTCAGCTTTGCTGTCAGCCAGAGAGATTTGCTCCTGATGGTGCTGTAATCCACTGCTGCTGGTAATTAGACATCATTACTGCTGCGTTAAAGGGAAAGAGAGAAGGAGAGAGGACAGGCTGGGGCTAATTAACTACTTGATTCTAATGAAAGAAAGAGAGCCTGATAGCAACTGGGAGGTTGCACCGGAACAGGCTAGATGTACAACACAGACTTAATTGAAGCAGGGTGTCTTGCAGTCTCACAGTAGCTCAGGCTTGGTCTACTTTCATATTCTGTGGGCAGTAGTGCACAAGGTATTATTCTGTTTTTCCCTTGCCTGGTTGATAAGTAGCTCAAAATCACAGGCCTGTCTTCAGTATCAAGTTTAAGCATGCCAGCAAGGAGAATGCATAGATGATTATGTGTTGGCTTAATCTATTTTACGGGTATGGTCTCCTCAAGAGCAACAGGAACAAATCAATTTCTGAATGTTCACATCCTTCTGTGGCCTAGGAGATGCACTTTTGGTCACCAGGCAACAACATTCCCTGCAAAACAGCCATTTTAGGTCCAGAATGGGGCAACAGACACTAAGGTATTCCTGTATGCTTAAGGTATTCCTGTGTGCAACCTAGCAAGTATTTCACTTCTGCAACTTTTCAGATTGTTTCTGCTACCATTGCAGGTTTTCTTTCATTAAGCCCAAGCTGCACTTTATGAAAGCAGTGAAATTAAGCCTAGCCTAGACACACTGTATAAAAAAAACAGGTTAGGCCAACAGATATGCCAAATGGTTGACAATGTTGACTTTTAATAGTTGGTACACACCAACATAAGGAGGTGTGGAACTAGTATCTCTAGTAAGATACCCTTTCTAACTGTATACATGATTTTTATGGTGTATTTTTAAAATTTATTTTCTGCATATTTTCTTTAGCTGGAGCTATTTATTGATTGGCAAATTGAAAACAAATTTCTCCTCACCACTCTCCTATCTCCGTGTGTAAACACAAATATGGACCGTAAAAATTAGTCTTGATTTAAAAAGAAGTTATAAGGTAATGGCTCGAGCTGTATCAGTAGACTTTAAGCAGAATTTTCCATTAAAAAAGAAGGGCCAAGATGACTGCAGGATAGCTCTCAAATATAGAATTTACACAGTATTAGCAAACTCAAAGGCCAAGTTCAGATTACTTTTATGTCATTACTAATTTGAAATGACTCCATTGATTTTCATGATACCACAGACCTAATGTATGAATTTTCCTCCGCTTTCTTTTATATTTTCCAACTATATGCAGAGAATGAACTTTCATTCTGAAACCAAATTTTGTTTAGCTTAAATCTTTAGATGCTCCAGGATGATCTCGTCCTTAAGGATAGCTGCTAGCAGACCACCAAGGCTTTCTGCAGGTGCAGGGTTCTACTACTGAACCTGATTACAGGATTTAAGGCTTACAATTATAGACCAGTCAGCTCTAAGGAACAGGCTATATCCCAACCCACCTCTTCTTCTGTTGGACATGAAGAACAGGAGATAGCTATATGAGTTTATGTTCCTTTTGATTTTATATAAATTACTTTGTTTATGAACAATAGAAAAAACAGATCACAACATAAATGGATTGTAGGTCAAAATTTATTGCTTTGAATTATCTTACATTTTAAATGGTTCATTATTTTAGGGAATTTTGTAGCAGTTTGAAAATAAGCATCTTTTTCTTGCGTTTCTCCCCATTTTTGTAAGCATCAATATAAAAAAAAAAGTATAAAAGTGTTTTTCAAATGTATATTGGTAGCTCTGTAGCCTACTGAACTGCCAGCACATAATGGCAGTAAGCACCGCAGAAAGGTGATGCTGAGGGTAAGCTGTAATTTATCCCAAGGTACGATGCTGCAGGAGTTTTACAGTCCCATTAAATGCACCTTCCAGGCTCAGGAGTGGCATTCAGACCCTGCCATATCCGCCCTGTTTTAAGTGCCCACCACATTTTCCTTAACCCCTGTTCAGGTCTGCAGAGCTCTGTCTCCTCCCTTTACCCGCAGCCTCTGCCCTGCTGTTTGCAGACCTCCTGATTGGAGTCGGTGAGGAGGGATGCTGGTGAATCAGAGAGACAGTGCTGGAAAATGGTCACAGCAGATGGAACAAAACCGGTTTAGTTGGCAACTCTTAATGCAGGCATTCAGGGGAGTGTTCATGAATAAAGAGAATAACTCTGTCCTGGAATTTAAAAATGTTAAAGCGCCCATATGTAAGATGCCATCTCCACATGCATGTGTGAGAGAGGGAAAGGGACAGGAGGAGCTGAGATTTCTTAGTAACAATGTTGAGTTAGAATTGTCAAAGAAAAATGAACCAAGGAGAGCAGATTTTTAAAAACTGAGTGTTTTAAGGTTAGAAAATGTTGACATGAGTTTAGAAACATGAAATAGGGTGTAGCAGTGTACAAACAAAAACTAGTACTGATGCATCCATCCCATATATACACACGTAGTGAGAGACAGGATGGCAAGTTCAGTGCTACCACCTGGGCAAAGGCCAGACGTGCAGCTCAAAAGACCAAATCTTTCCAGTGATCAGAAATAAAACCTCACAGTTTGATTTTCATGCTTCTGTGAACCTTTGCTGAGACAACTGAGGTGATAGTGAACTCGTTTCTTCATTCTTACCCTGAGTCTCTTGTCAGTGAAGCTGCACTGGATTTGGTCATGATGCAGGGACTGCTGCTCAGATGCTCCCTGATTTTCTTTGGATGTACTGAGTGCTGTTTCTGTGGCTACACAGCTATGTGATCAGTGGGAAATAAGCTGGAAGCTTATTGCTAAAATCAGCTAATAGGCGTCAGTACAGCATGATGGGACTTCTTCTGATCTTTTTCCAGAGAAACTTTCTTTCCCTATCCTCTGGGGTGATCACCATTGCTGTTGTTCAACTCTAGGCTGAAAGGAGACAGGATCTGGGGACACTACACAGAGAGACTGCAGGTAAAAAGGGCTTCCCATGAACATGAGCCCCTGGGCAAAGAAGGCTAGTGCCAGTGCTGGACAAATGTGAGAGTTAATGATTCAAATTTCATTTTACACTACAAAAATAAATTAAAATTGGCTGACACTGAACTGTGAGTTTTGGTCTGCTGTTGAAAGAAGACAGCTGTTAGGTTTGGTCTGAAGGAAGCTATTTGGGTCCCAATCCTTCCCTGTTACGCAGGATACACCTGTTGAGAGCTTGCTGGTAAAAGAGGAACAAAATAAGCAGGGTATATAAATGAGGTACATGTGGAGAAAGATCATGAGACAGCGTGGCAGGAAACACACTCTCCAGGAGGGAGGATCATACCAGATTCTGCAGCCTCCCATGCATCACAGAGCATCACAGGCATCTTCTGTTCCTTGTTGAGTAGGTTGACTGGTCAACACCGTCTCCAAAATTAGTAGAGCTTTACAGGATGTAAAAGATGTTTTTGTCTTGTATATGTCATTTTAAACCTGCCAGAAGCCTCTCTGACTTTAGAAAACTCAGGCACTATTAGTTGGTGCAATGAGAGTTGTTTCCTTTGTCCTGCAAGAGCACTGAAAGTGATCCTGCAGCTTGCTTAAATTACCCTTTTGTTCTCTTTAAACAGATGAGTCTCAACACTTTACAGTTCCAATAGCAAGGTATTTTTTAGTGGTTTATTAACATACAATATCCAGGTAGGCACTGTCAATATATAGGAAAGACATGCTACAGGTTATGCCATTGAGCATTTTTTCAGATGCACATGGATTTTCTTAGCGATGATCAACTTTGTCACAGATAGTTGTACAGGCTTCTAACTGCTTATTCAATAACTCTGCAAGCTGCAAAACTTGACAGTTACTGTGTGCATCTGCTGAGATTATAGCCTAGTTGTTGAAATTGAAATGGGGTGTTTGAAACATTTTCTTGTATATGTGGATACTCTTCAACTTAAGGGGCTATCTGTAGCGAACAGTTAACTTAATAAAACTGATCTATGGTAGAGTTAACCTCAAGGAGAGACTTTTTTTGGAAACAAATATTCTGTATAGACTTGGAAGGACAACGTTTATCAAATGACCTACTTCTGCCTAGGATGAAACTCATTCAACCTTTTTTACTTGAGAACCTGTAATTAAACTCCTTAGGGAAACGAGAGGTTTTACGTATTATATTGATAGTAAGGTCTGTGTGTCTGAAGATTTTGTACATTTTGTTACCCCAGAGATTTTAATACAAGATATGAATGCTACAATATTTTGACTGTACTTAGAGAAAATTTAGGTGGTGGGATTATTTGCCCTTAAATGACTTACGACTCTAACTCACTGTAGAACTTTTAAATGAGTATGACTTGTGACTGCTCTTTTTGTTGCCTCTGGACCTATACATACCACTACTACTACTGCCAGGTGGAGTTTGTAGAAAACTTTTGTTCAAGGCAGATCCAGAGCTGAAATAGCTGCCCAGTCATGACCTATCTGTAGAGTAAAGCAGCATTGTGCTGGTATATGGGGAATCACATTTAGGAATGGTCTTTCACTACCCTGAGCTGATAGAAGATGAGTAACAGGCAAGTCAATACACAAGTGATTAGATACAATAAGAGAAGAACAGCTAAGGCATGGCCAGAGGTTTCAGCAGGCAGGAAAGATGAGGACTAAAAACACGTTTCACAAAACTTTATTTTTCAGTGTGTATCTTTCTCTGATGTGGGTGATAAAGAAGTATCTATCCTGGGTTTGCATTTTTTCAGGTGATAAAACTGAAGAATGGACAGAAGTAGAGAAATAAAAAAGAGGGGATATTAAATTGCAGTGCATCACTGGGACTTACACAAATTCAAAACCACTAAAGAACTTAAGAATGAAGTAACTAAAATACTAGTAAATATACTATTTGCCCCTCTATATGGGAATGATTTTGCAGTATGGACAAAAATGTACTAGAAAGGGAAAAAACAGGGTAGTAAATACAGCTCATAGAAATAACAGACTAGTGGATCATATGTCAACACTAGGAAGAAAAATCAGTAAGAATCATTAAAAATAATATTAAGTGTAAATATGAACTGTACCTGGTTGGTAGAACTAGTTTGGATTTTGTGACAGTTAATTATGTTCTTCTAACTTGTGTTCAAGAATCCTTCAAAAATTTTCAGGTGAAAACTTTGTTTCTTGCTTTCTTCTGAAATGAAACTGATCTGATACAGACTTTATTAAAGCAGGGTTGCAACTTTGGCTATGATGGCAAATTAAAACTGATGAAGAATTGGGAAACCATAGCAAGTGTTTGAGAGCTATACAGTGCAGTCCAATGTGTGTATATACACACATTTGTATATACGTATACATATATACACCTAAAACTCAGGGAGGTGGAGGGTTTTCAACACTGTATACAAAAAAGTAAATTAATTAGGTTAAGTCAAAGAAGAATTGGGAGGTAAAATAGAAGTATCGTAACAAAGGGGAAAAAGAGAGAAATCATGGCAGGCAGAACAGACCATTGCCAGATAATTTACATTTTATGCTATCATGATATTAGCTTTTTGAGAGGAAAGGAAGAATTCAAGCTTTTCAATCACATCTAAAATGTATGGAATTAGTGTAATATCTCAAGGGAAATATTTGGGAATAGTTTCAAACAAATCAATAAGTGTATCCAAAATGAGCATGGCAGGTATAACAAAAATTGGCATTAGGAAGAGTATAGAGAATAACATTGAAAACTTATTATTTTCATCAATTAAATGGTATGTCCTTGCCTTTAATAGCATGCTTAGTGTATTTATCTCATCTCTAAAAGGTTGCAGAATATGAAAGGTCCATGGAAGGTAACTAAGCTTATCAAAGAAAAAGGGTACTTACATGAGAAGTAGTTTTAAATGGTTATATCATCCAAAAAGATAAACATTAAGAGAAAAAATGCACAGCAGAAAACAGACATGTAAAGAGGTAGAAAGAAAGTGAGAGAAATAGTGTGGTGTAAATACTGGTGAACAGCAGAGAAAATTCAGTCGCCACCCTTTTAAATTCTATTTCATCTCCTAAGGCTCTTTTGACAACTATCTCAGAAGGTAAATTCAAAGCTAGGCCATTTTTATAAACCAAAGTGTTGGGAATGGAAAGCCTGTCCTGCTGCCCCTAGAGAAACCCTGACTGATTAATCCAAAATTTTGTCCAAGGATTTTACAGGAGCTCTGTGGCTCTCATAAGGATGTAGTATGCTCTTTATGTCAGTTCAGCTTTGCTGGCTGGAGCAGAAGTGAGGACAAGGTCATGTTCATGCCCTTCCTGCTCTGTGCCACTGGGAATGAGGGCATTGGTGTGATGGCATGAACTTGCTGCCTGGCTCTCACCTGGTGTCCTGCAGCACCTCCCCAGGTGCTGTCCCACAGAGCCTATATCAGGATTAGTCATGTTCCAGCCCATCCAGTCAACACAAGGAAGGACTTGTGGGGCACAGTAAAATCCCAGCATCTTCCCATTGCCTTCCACTTTGTACTGAATTTTAACACTGCTGGTAGTCTCAGCCTTCATGCTCTTGTTTCCTGAATAGCTTAATAAGTTTTAAGTGTATCTTCTTAGGTTGGCTGAAGCTATAGCAGGGGAAAATAAATCGGTCACTATTGCACAAGGCACAGTATTTTGTTTAGGAATTTGTTTATTTACTAATTACTGAGCTCTGAAACATCTTTTGCAGACTCCCTTGCAGACTGGTACTAGATGGTTTGTTGGTCAGCTGGATTGTAGCAGTTGCTGTGGCTCGTTGCTGTGGTGATATCACTAGTCCAGAGGAAGGAGGGAGACCATCCCTGAGGTCCAGCATTACCCTGTGTGGACCAGTGCATGAGATTATTGTGGTTTACATAGAATGTTTCCAATCAAATACCTCTGGTTTACAATTTACTGCACTTGTGGTGAGAAGGGATGTGCTGTTTTCACCTCCATATTTTTGTCTACCTGTGTCAGCTTTTTGTGTGTGCGTATTTGTCACAACTATTACCAAACTCTTACTATGGTGGGAAGAAAAGAAAAAAGACCAGAATTGTTAGAGAATTACTGTCCAGTATGAGAGGAAATTAGCTCCTTCAAATGATGACAATTTCTGAAAGACTTTGCTTTTTGGCCAATGGGACCAGGAAGTATGGCACATATATAATTAAATTACTTGTCCCATTGCATTTCTCAAGAAACAGCAGTGGAAAAAAAAAAAGAATGTAACTTGTTCCTTCCTCCCTTAATCTAGACATAGTCATACATCTTTTGATAACCTTTATATTTTTATATTCTGAGAGTTCAGTAAAGCCCCCTGGCTATGTTTGCTGTAATACTGAAGTATTTCTTTTCTACTGAGCAAACAGTCAGCATTCTTTTAATGAGTGCTATATTTGAATGCCAGGCATCCATCTAAAACCTGTAGTTCAGGCAAGATCTCATCTATTTATCCCTTTTTGTCTCAATTTGGGCTTATCCAACAAGGAAATGGCATAGTAAATTTTGTATGAATGAGCAGCAAAACCCAGAATTCTCAAGAAGGTGTTTATTGTAAACTTCTTCCACATTGACCCTGTGTTTTTTAGAAAACTTACACAAACCCTCTGCCACGTGTTACCAATGTAGAAGGCCTCATTATCATTATTTTGGTGTAACTGAGAGTTGAACTGGCATATAGGGAGCTTTCAAACAGTTAAATTTGCACCTAAGCAAATAATAAAGCAATACAAATAAAACTAAGTTTAGAAGTGAATAAAGGTAGTTAAAAGAAGACTATTTTTTTTCTTTTTCAATAGCCCCTCTATATAGCAAATTTCACTATTATTCTCTTCATCCCAATTTTGGCAAGATACATCAGACTTTGAGGAAATTGTGGAACTGAAAATACGGTTTTAGCTGTATTTGTAACTGAATCTTACATTTTCAGCTGTAACCAAAAGATCTTACATTTTCAGCTGTAACCAAAAGGATGGCTTTCAAAAGCTGAGTAGGAAAAAGCATTCCTAAATGGGAGAAAGCGGGTCAAATTTTATTAATAAGTAGAACATTTCAATTAATAGAATTTTAATGAACTATGTATTTTTCTGCTACTTATCAGTGAACTTCAATGAATTTATAGGTAATTACAAGATTTCTTTTTTAATAAATTTAATTTTAATGGATGTAAAGTCAGGAAAATTTTCATATATACAGACTTCAAAAAATTCAAGATATTTGCGTTATCATTCTTGCTGTAATTTAAAAGCAGGCAAATAAGTAAAGTACAATATAGATGATTAAGTGATACTATTTTAAAGTAAATTAGTACCATGCCTAAAAGAGCCAAAGAGTGAAGCAACAGATCTACAAAAAGCTGAAAAACTGTAGCTGAAGGAAGCTGGAAGGAGTTAAACCAGTGACATTTGTGAGGCTTTAAAGACCAGTCCTGTCATCCTAAATCGTGCTGGGTGAAATCCCCTCCTGGGATAGGACCAGCAGAAGGTCTGCAAATCATTTTTTTTAAAGTTTTTGGCACAAAGGTTATGCTCCTGTTTTGAAGACATAATGCAGCCCCTGGCTGATGCTTGGGCTTTGCGATGGACAGTGCCTGAGGGAGGAGTCCGCCCACAAACCACTGCCCTGGGCACTCAATGTCCTGATCAGTTGGTATTGGTTGACTTGGTAGCAATGACTGAACCCTCAATAGGATACATTTAGATAACTTTTTTTCTATTAGTGAAGAAAAATTTATCTGTAAGTGCTATCTGGTTTTGCCAAGGTAAATTCCAGTGTGCTAGAGACTGGTGCTTAACATATAGAGGTTTATAAAATGTATAAAAATACCTAGAAAGGTTCAGTAACAGCAAGGCCAAATTCAGCTGTAAAGTAACACCAGGGGCCACCCTGTTCCCACCTCTTTGGTTGTAATCTTCTGCAACACTGGAGTTACACTCAATGCAATGCACTGTGCAGACAGCTCTCTGTTGTAGAAATCCCCAGATTCTGATTGTTCAAGGAGAAATAAACCAGACCAGAGAATGATCTTGATTTCAAACTTTTAAGCTGTCTGTATACTTAAGTCAAATGAAAGAGCATCTCTCACCAAGTAAACACACCCAACACATATACTCGCCCTCAATTACACCATTGAGGTTGTTCGTTTACTTGTTTAAAAGTCATTTCCCTTTTCCATGGATATTGCATTAGGACATCTGCTATGAGGAGAATTCAGATCTCTTCCCCTTTTTCCTGTCTCTTTGAACTATATTTTCATTAGAGCAATCCTGCTTCTAATAAGAGTGGAAGGAAAGTGAGATGAGGGAACAAATGGAGTGAAGTGTTAAAGCCAATCAAGTATAAACAAACTTTGGCTTAATAGCTTCCTATGAGCTGATCCTTAAAGCAAGAAAGTCAGCCTTGGGAGAGATGGAGGCTGAGGAAAGTAAAGTAAGCCTGGAGAACACACATTACACATTTCACAGTAATAATAATAATAAAAAAATAAAGCAGCCAAAAGAAGACAGATGCTTTCTGTTAACTGGATAATAAAACTACTTCTGATCTTCAAAAGTAGCGTTTAAGCAGCTAGGCATACCTGTCAGCTACCTATAAGCACAGAACAACCTTAAGATATTAACTGCATAACAAAACTGCCTGGAAAATGTGAGAAAGATAAAACACACTTTTTTGGGGGGGGGATGAGAAGGTCAGGGGGAAGCATTTTCTAAGGGAAATTTGTTGTCAGCAGAATTTCGGATAAATGTCTTTTCCCAACCATTTATTACAAATTGGAGTTATTAGTCAACATTTAGTTCAATGAGTATCACAGCATAATGTAGCAAAAAAGTAGCTAAGCAGAATGTTGCTGGACACTAAAAAGCTCGTAGTTACACAAATATGCAAATTGTTAATATAGGTGCTAGATACACCCTGCTCTTTGAATTTGGACATGTTTGCCATTGTGTCATAGCCCCAATACCTGTCTGACGTCCACAGTGCTACACGTTTTCCTCAATCCTCGTAATTTGTCTTTATTGCTGCAGTTTATTATTTACTAACAGGCAGAGAACATTTTTTCCCCTATGTTGCCTTTATTTCCAGACCTCAAGGCCTGCTGTTTGTCATTTTGAATTCCAATCCAACAGCAGGTGTCAAGATTCAGATGTATATTACCTATGGGCAGGAGGATCAGCCCGTTTATGTGGCATCAGCTGAACCGAACCACTCCCTGTGCTGGCTGCATTTTAATATTTTTAATCTTGCTTTGGAAGGCATGCTATTTTGGTGAGCAACCAAATGCATTCAAAGCTGCACACAAGAGGAGATCTACAAATGGGTTTCTAAATCTAGGCTTCTATAAAATTAAAAAGCCAAACCAAAACAAAAAGCCACTTAAACACACATAACTGGAGAATCTATTAGGTCCAGTCCACCCACAACCATCTGGAGCACTAAGTTATCTGTTGGATTTATCCAAACAAAACTTTGGACAAAACATGAGCAGAAATGAGGTGAATAAGTTGAGCTGAAGTAATTTTTACATTAATCTTTTAAAATGTCCAAGGCCAAGAAGGCCAATTTTAAGAATTGCTGAATGATATTACCATAATAATGTGAAATAGACCATTTTAAAGGCAAAAAGCTGTTCCCACTGAAGTCAATAGCAAAATCTCACTGACTACAATAGTAGTGGGATTGGCCTGCGAAGTAGCAAACCATGCTTTAAAAAAATCAATACTTCAATTTTACAAGGTAATACGGATAACAGTATAGTTGCCTATTATCAGACCCCACAGTCTGTGGATTTTATCTCTCTAATAATGGCAAGGTTTAGCACCTATCTTATGAATCATTGAGAGGAAAGACACAAGCCATTTCAAAGCATTTCCCCTGCCCCAGCCGAGAAAGCTCTCCAGAGGCAGGATGCGCTGCACCGAGCGTGCCTCCATCAGCGCCGTGCAGCAAGGATTACTCTGAAATGAATGGCTGCCTCGCTCGGAAAGAAAAAATAGCATTAATCGCTGTGGATCTCGGTGTAGCGTTTGATGCCCAGGGCTTCCACTCCAGCCCTTCGTATGTGCCAACCACAGACAGAGATGCCCCGAAGTGGGTCAGGCTGTCGTCTCAAACCCCACCGATAAAAAAACCACAAGCGACTTTTTTTATTTCGTATTTTCCTTTTCACGTTTCAAGCACTGCCGCGTTGTGATCCAAAATAGAGCTCTGTCCCATACGTTCATCTTTACGCCGAGGATATACACAGATCTTAACAGGTCTAGAGATAGACTTTGGGGAAGGGGGTTGAATTTTCCCTCTCTGGCCGCAGCAGGGCAGCCAGACCGCTGTGTGTTTATCCCCTCGAGTCCCCACCGCGGGGTCGCGGGGGTCCCTCCGCCGCGGGGCTCTCCGTGCGCCCCCGCCCGCCTGTGCCGGGAGCGGGGTGTCCCCCCGCGCCCCGGGTGCGGGCGGAGGCGCGATGACCGTGACTCCATCGGACATAATGAGCGCGGCTGCTCGGCAGACATGTCCCTCACCCCTCCCCCTGCAGCCATATGGTGCCGTAAACAGCCGTGCGGGCACGGGGTTTTGTTGTTGTTGTGTGCGTGTCCCCCGCCCCTTCTCCCCGCGGGTGTCCCCAGGGTGCGGCCGGGGCTCCCCAGCGCCTCTCCCCGGGCGCGCCTCGCCGGGGACGGGACGGGGAACGGGGGCGGCTGCGGAGGGACCATCTGCCGGGGCCACCCCTCGGGGACCCGCGGCCCGGGGTCCCCCTGGGGAAGCAGCGCGGCCGCGACGCCAGCTGGGTGCGGGGGCCGTCCCGAGGGGCGCACAGCCCTCTCCCCGCTCCCAGCCCGGTGCCGGCTCCATTAATTGATTCAGGGCTCGGGCTCGCATTCAGGGCACGGGGGAGGGGGAGCGGGGAGAGGGTGCGGCTGTGCCGCCATCGCCTCCCCCCGCCTGTTCCTATGGAAACAGTGCAATACCTCCGGGACACACACACATACACGCACACACCCCCGCTCCTCGCTCCCACTCGCGGGCGGGGGGCCCGGCCGGGCCCGGCCACCGCGCCCTCGGCAGCGCCGTTCCCATGGCGACGGGCTGCGGCAGCACCTGTGCGGCCGCCGCCGCCCCCTCGGCCCCGCTGCCCCCGCGCCTGCCGCATCCCGGGCGGAGCGCCTGTGCCAGCCCTCCGGGGAAAGGGCTGCGGGTGGCCGGGGCGAGGCGGGATTTTGTAAATCCGCGGTGGGCACGGACAGCCCCTGCGCAGCCCTCAGCCTGCACCCAGTGCGGGCAGGGAGTACTGGGAGCTAAAATAAAACATCGTCTCCGGTGTGTTTTCAGCGCAGCGAATGCCCCGGGCCTGCCCGGTGTGGTGGTTGCTGCAGGCACGGGCAGCGTTACGCTGGAGATGGGTGGGTGATAGAATCATGGAATGTTAAGGATTGGAAGGGAACCTAAAGATCATCTACTCCCAACACCCCCTGCATGGGCAGGAACATTTCCCACTAGTCCAGGTTGCTCAAGGCCTTATCCAACCTGGCTTTGAACACTGCCACGGTTGGGGCATCCCCAAACTCCCTGGGCAGCCTGTTCTATTGTCTCACCACCCTGACAGTAAAGAATTTCTTGCTAATACCTGACCTAAATTTCCCCTCGTTCAATTTGTACCCATTACTCCTTGTTCTGTCACTACAGTTCCTGATGAAGAGTGCCTCTCCAGCTTCCCTGTAGGCTCCCTTCAGATTCTGTGAGGTCTCCATGCAGCCTTCTCTTCTCCAGGCTGAGCAGCCCCAACTTCCTCAGCCTGTCTTTGTAGGGGAGGTGCTCCAGTCCTCTCTTACCAACTTCACAGCCCTCCTCTGGACTTGCTTGTGATGCCCACCTCTGTCTGAGGAGCTGTGTGGGCAGCCATGGATGGGTTTCAGTGCTAGCCAGCCCTGTTCCCGTGTTCCTGTGGATGGGTGCTGGTGTGTGTGTGCAGTGATAGAGCTGGTACCTATTTCATCGGGGCTGTCCTGGACACCTGCAGTGCACTTGCACCATGGCTGTGTAGCCTGCAGACAGCACAGGCCCCGGGAACCATCGGTTTGACTTAAGGAAGCCCTTGACTTTGGAAACAAGCGCCAGATTTCCTAAGAAAATTCACCGTGATGCCACACAAGACCCTGCTGGCAGGGCTGCACAGCATCATGGCAGCTACAAATACTTGCTGTAGATAGTGACGTGTCGTGGTTGGTGTGACTTGAGGTGCAGTGAGTGGAAATAAAACCTTGTGCCATTGTCACTGCTGGTGTTCACTGATGCTTTCTGCTTTTTCCAGAACCCAGTACTTGAGACATGTCTTGCTACCAGCCTGGTGCTCTCTTACCATGTGCAGGTGGCTGTATGGTGTGTAGCATAGTACATAGTTACACCTCTTCCTGAAAAGTAGTGTTGCTCCATTTTTGGCCCTCAAGGTATTACACTGGCTGTTGTTACAGGCAGTAAAAACATTTGCATATGGTTATGATAGGAAAACATGGACTTGGGCCCCTGACATGCAAATATTAATATGATATACTTTGAAGCCAGGTCTGTTCCTCTGAGGAAGACTTGTGAGTCCCCTCTGCCATGTAGCTGATGGGACAGCCCAGAAACTGGGGAGAGTGGGTAGAGAGGAGGAATGTCTTTAGCCCCAATTACTAGTGATGTAAAAGTTAAAAGCTAAGGCATCATTCAAAGAGGTTTCTCTTTTAACCATAACAAGAGAAAACTATTTTTTATCAGCTTCACTAAATGCTGGATTGTGTGGCATAGAACACAGCTGGAGGACTCCTTTTCTCTTTCATAGAATGCTTCTGGGATCTAAAAAGTTAGTAAAATATCTGACCAATAATACTATCACACATGAAAATAAAAATTTAATTCTTTCATGAAAAACTAACCACAAAACTGAATCTGTATCCTAAAGATGTCAATGTCAAAAAAGATCAGGACTCTTTCTTTTTCTTTATAGATATTAAAATATCGCAAAAATGGAGTCTTATCAACTGTTATAATTTCATTGTGAGTTCCACAGTGTTTGTAATTTTTTTTCTTTAAAAATCCCATCTCCAGTCAAATGCTCATGAAAATTCTACTTTTGTATTAAAAACACCCCTCACACAAAAATGCTTTAGCAGTCCCCACAGCTATGTAGAAGAGATTGTCTTAGCAACAACTCCCTGTCAGTTCTCAAAATCTCTCAAGGACCATGGATATTTCATTATCAGCCTTTTGACTGATGAGTATATAAAATGTGGGTGGTTAGTGTGGTTCTAGAGACTGTTGATTTATTAACCACGAATGGTCTTGCAGGCTCATGTTTGGGAATTTCCACTTTAAACTGCAAATGTCCCAAGTGGACCCTGTAGACTTAGAAACCAGGAAATTAAAAAAAAAAAAGCAGGTTTTTTTCCTAAATTGTAAGATTTTTCAGGCCAATTAAGTGATTTTCCATACCCTATTTCATTAATTCAAATATCAGTTAAGTAATTATCCTTAAAACAAAGTGAGAAAATGAAGGATATAATTTGAGCAGAATCCTTTCAACATAATGCCTAGTAAGCTCTTTGAAAAAAATTCAGAAGGTGCTCAAAATAACAAAACCAGACAAATTTAATTATAGAGATAGGAACACTGAATACATCTTAAATTATATAAAGCTCAGCCTCATAATAGGGGAGTCTAGAAGCTTCAGTTTCTGAAGTTTACAAATCAGATTGTGAAAGCTTAATATGAAAAAAACTGTGTGAGTATGCTGCACCATAAAGCAAGATCTGGAGAAGGAGAGCATTCTAGCAAACTTGCTGAAGACCCTATTTCCCAGGTCCCATCTCACCTGGAGACATTCCTTCTGCTGCAACACAGCAGCACAGGAGGATCAAAAGTGAAAGCAACATCAATGCCATTATTTTTTGGCCTCTTAAAAGTAATAGGTTGACTTCTGTGGGACCAAAAATGCAAAATAAATTGCTATAGTAAGTACAGCAACAATAACTCACAAGAATTAATTCAGAGAATTGCTATAGCTTGAGTTATACATAGCATCAGTTGAGTGGATCACATCACCACCCCCAGTTTGACCAGCAGGTTGAGGGAAACGACTCCACCCCTCTACTCTGCTCTTGTGAGACCCCACCTGGAGGGCTGTGTCCCGGACTGCAGTCCTCAGCACAGAAAAGACATGGATCTGTTGTAGTGGGTCCAGAGGAGGGACACGAAGATGACTGGGGGGCTGGAGCACTTCTCCTACAAAGACAGGCTGAGAGAGTTGGGGTTGTTCAGCCTGGAAAAGAGAAAGCTCCAGGGAGAGTTTATTGCAGCCTTTCAGTACTTGAAGGGTGCTGAGAGGAAAGATGGACAGAGAGTTTTCACTGAAGCCTGTTGCGACAGAACAAGGAGTAATCATTTTAAACTGAAAAGGTAGATTTAGACTGGACAGAAGGAAGAGATTTTTTACAATGAGGTGTGAGGCACTGGAACAGGTTGCCCAGGGCAGTGTGATTGTCCCGTCCCCAGAAGTGTTCAGGGCCAGGTTGTATGAGGGTTTGAGCAACTTGTTCTGGTAGAAGGTATCCCTGTCCATGGAAGGGGGGTTGGAATTAGAGTATCTTTAAGGTCCCTTCCAACACAAATCATTCTGTGGTTCTATGATTCTGTCTCTGTAACTCATGATGCTCTGTACAACAGGTCTGGGAAGGATGGAAGCAAACAATAGGATGCTCAACTGTACACTGTTGTCTTAACAGATTTTTTTTATTTCAGTGAATATGCAGGCTGAAACATACACTGAATGGAGGAGGAATGCCTATAAGCTATGAGCAGAAACAAGGAGGCAAAAAAAAAAATAAAGGGGGAGAAAAAAGGGAGCATCTAAACAGAAAATCTAGTAGGAAAAAATGAAATGGAGCAATGCTTTTTGCATCAACATCCAAAACCTGAGTGAGATACAAAAAGATTTTTTTTGGGTATCATCAGAAATCCTAAAATGTATTTGTCAAAACAAAATCGAGGAAAAAAGTATTCCTGACCCCCGGGGGAGAGTGTAATGATGGCATTGTGTTGTGAAGTCCTCTCAGGTGGCAGGTTACTGTTAAAAATGACTGAACAAGATGGGAAATGGGCAGTAGTGGGAAATAGATAGATGGGATAAAACCCCAGATACAGAAAGAAACCCCATCCTAAACTCATTGTATCAGCTGGTGACAGCTACCTCAAAGGTCTGTTCATTTTTCCTAGGCTACATTTAGCAGCTTGCCATGCCAGTAAAATACAGTTGAATCAAATTGAATTTAATTTCATGTATACCCCTACATGAAAAACAAGCACACATATTTACCAGATGTGCAGCTGTGCCTGTCGTCTCCCCAGAAAACAAATTTCAGGATACATGCAGAATACCCCCAATGAAAAGTTATGCTAGAAATTATTTGATTTGATGGGAAATTACTGTGTCATTTCCTTTTTAAGGCTGTAGCACACAAAATACAGTGCCATAATAGGCTATTTGCACAGAACAGAACAGGGCTTGCCTGTATGGTCTTTTTAAATCTTCTTGGTGATCCATGCTGGTTTGGCAGTTGTGGACATATAATTTTGAATTTAGAGTTTTCCTGCAACTGGCCTTGTATGTGGTTTGGGTGGCAGATGTGATTTGTCAATAAAGTAATAACATATTTCTCTTAGAGCAGGCAAGGCTTAAATGATGTAGATGAAGTACATACTCAGTCCTCACAGCTGACTCTGTTGGTGCAAGTGCATCAAAGCCTTTTCAGTCATTTTGGAGTGAGTGGCTGCTATGAAGTGCAAGTAAATGAGTGGGTGCAATATATTTACGAAGAGAGACGTGACACAAGAATTTCTACTACACTGGTGTCCTTGGTTTTACTAAATGTTTCACAAAACATGTGATCTCCTGCAGTGTGTCTTGGGAAATGTAGTCCAGGAAGACTGAAAACTAACATAAGGAAATGGCAAAAGTTTGAGACAACCAAATTGCAGCTTCTTGTAGGTATAGCAGTATATCAGAAGATGCAGTTTAATGTTGAATTGATGCATAAAGAAAAAAAAAAAAGCATTTGAAAATTCAGTCCTTGTTAATGTTTTGTTCAGCGGAATAAAAATGTTGCTGTTCATGTTGTCAGCAAGATGAAAACAGATGTTGGCTTTCCTTGTGAGATAAATTTGAAGCTTTATAACCTTAGCCTCTGATGTGTATGTGAGATTGTGATCTCTGCACTTGCTGAGGAATGAAAAGTGATGCTGATGTGTCCCTAGTCCTTTGCAGGCAGAGCATCATTTTTGAGAGAATAGGACAGTTTGGAAGATTGAGCCATAGTTTATTAAAATCAATGTTACCCTGAGATTAGCTCTGTTGGTTAGAGCATGCTGTTAATATCTCCAGGGTTGTGGGTGTGATTCCTGTAGGGGCCATTCACTTTAGAGTTGAACTTGATGATCCTTGTGGGTGCCTTCCAACTCAGAATATTTTGTGATTCTTCCGTGGGATTTTAAATTATGCTATTATTTGTGAAGAAAGAATGTGCTGAGTGCCTTGCAAGGGAAGCTATTTTTGGTAGGAGATGAAATTGGGCTCCTGGAATTGGGAGATAAGCTGGAAACAAGGCAGTGACATGACAAAGCCTTAGGGAGGTGATCACCTATTTCTCACTGCCACCAAGAGGCCCTTGCTAACTCCTTCTTAGCAGATATGATCTAGTGTGACAGAGGAACTTTATTCTGCAATGAGTCCTAGAGAGGGTTAGTGTCGTGCCTATGTTCCAAGTGAACAGAACTAAGAAACAGCAACACAGCAGTCTGCAAAGCTTTTGTGGCAGGCTCTTGGCACAGGCTCAGCCAAAGTTTCTGTGTTTACCTCTACCAGTCTGTAAAATAGTGTCTCAGAGGCAGTGATGAAACCTGTCTCAGATGAGTCATTTATGAGAAGACAAGAAAGTACATAATGAGCAAGAGAAGACAGTCCCTTTTTCTGTCGGGGTGGACTAAGCGACCATCTGATTTTTCTTTCATCTCTCCCTGATTTTCTATGGTACTTTCAAGTACTATCAAGAGATCCCATATGACATTGCAAGCTAAACTGTCGATTACAACCAGCTCTGGGTTGGATGGCACATCTGTCAGTCAAGCTGTACACATCATGTGAATGTCATGAGAGGAAGAGAACTTTATTGTTATTACTGAAAGCATCCAAGTGCTGTGTCCCATTAACTTAATGCAGCCAATATACACAGAGAAGTGAGAGAACGCCCAGGTCACTTAGTCCTGGTGTATTACAGTTTTGCTACAGTTTGAACACAGTAGTTTAAACTAAGATATTGGGAGATCGATCACCAAATTCTCGGGAACTTCATGAATAGTATAATCATCATACTGTGTTTAATACGTAATTGAATTCTAATCCTGTGTTTCAACTCTTCTTCCTGTTCTTACAAACAGCTGAGAAACATAAACTTTATTCTTTTTATAGAAAGAGAGAAAGTTTAAGTAAGGATACATGTTCATGGAGAATTGTTAATATAGTGTTTGGTTCATGTTTTGAGCACAGAATTGTGCTATTAATTACAAAGCTTTGTATAGTTTGCATATTAACCATTGTAGGTATGACAAAATAAGCATGAATTTTATTAGACAGAACAGACTATTTCATCTGCATCTTTCCTTTTCTTTCATCAGCTGTACTATATGTATACTTATATGATAGGATATTATATTAAATATGTATTATATATATTTACATGCAAAACAATAATATTTGGTAGTAAATTCATGGGCGTGCCTGGATTAAGGCAGAGACTGGCAAACATCTCATTAATAGGGAGTCTTCAACTTGCAAATACTCTGATTTCCTGTCTTTTATAATGCATAACATGTTGAACAAATCTGGTTACCTACTTATTCAAAACACCAGTTTTTGCAGTACTGTTGAGGCAATAATGGTCCCCTTCATTATTTGGCTGTTCCTTTAATTCTGTTAGAAAAAGAATTGGGCTGGTGGGCAGCATCATTAGTGATCAGAAGTGGGATGTACCTCTTATCTACACTAAAAAAATATTAGGTAGGTAATATTTATGAAAAATGAGGAAGCCGAATTTACTCAATATAACAGCATTTGCAAAGTCAGTGTTGTAGTTACCATTGTTTTGAACTGTTTGCTGCTCAGGAGTGCTCCTAATTTTATGCAGGAAAAGTTCTGAGTAAAATTTGTATAACTGAATATCTAACCTCTTTCTACTGTGAATTTACAGTCCAGACATTGTCCATTTCAGTTTCAGAGCAACATAATAAAGGAAAACGGTTCCGTTTACTCTCCCATTTAATAACTGATGGTAGATGTGCATATAAGATAAGACTGCAAAACATTTTAAAGAAAATTCACACAGAGGATTTTAGATACAGGCTTTTGAAGAAGGCCACTGCTATACAGTAAAGGTCTGAACGAGGGACACACAGACATGAAGTCATGGAATTTCAATCCCAGTGGCACAACTGACACAGATTTTGATTTCCAGCCCTCTGATGAGTGTTGGTGGCTGAGCATGCCTGAGAGAACATGCACACAGTCCCTGTGGAAATTGTTAGCCATGAATCTGTTTAAGTCCTGGAAAAAGTGTTTGGACTGCATAAGGAGCTGCAGATGGAATGAGAGAGGAGCAAGGGGGAGAAAAACTGAAAGGAGCCGGGAAAACGTGTTTTATCTTACTGTTTTTGTAGAAGAACCAATGTCACTCCCACAAACATTTAAGTAGGGTATTCTTGCTGCTTTAAGAAAGGCAAGAAAGACTTTGGTTTGTAAAGTGCTTATTGCAAGTTTGATATATCTTGTTTAGAGAAAAACTGAGTTAACTGAGTCTTCAAAGATGTTCAGGGGACTGTTTGAGGTCATTGTATCCTTGTAGTGCATAACCCTACGGGCCAAATAGAGTTTAGTGGGCTTTCATGAAGGCCCATCATATGTAACATTAGCAAGTGTTTTCTGTTACACCAACAGCTTCAATGTAATATCTGATACAGGAGAGTTTTCCTTCTAAAGGACATTACTAAAAGGATTCGCCAGGGCTCCCTTTCTCAATCAGCGCCACCATTTTTCTCCAAGATTCTTTTTATATCTATTTCATTTACATCAGTGTAACAAAAATTAGTTGGCAAGGTGAAACTGTAGATCAGTGTTGAAAATTTCTCCTAAGCAAAGTCTGGCTAATATTGACTTCAGTGTACAGTAGCAGCATGTTTGTGCTGAATGGTGGTATGAACTCCCCATCTGCAGATGTCAGCTTCCGAACTATCACGCTGGTCAGGACTGAACATATGGTGGAGTAGTGTTTTTCAAAACTTGGTTCTGCTGGCAAGGATTGGCCTCTTCATGCTGTAGACTTTGTTTATGGTTGAGGAATGGAGGAAGAAGAAAAGGAAAAAAAGTGGTGTAAATAATCTGACTATCTGCAACAGTGCTTCCTCACAGAAACACAAGATTTTTGCATCTGGCACTTGTTCTTGCCTAGGTTACCCAGGAGAGAAAAGTGTCACAGGAGTGAAAAAAGTGATAGAATTGGGGAAATGTAATTTAATTAAAGGAAAACTCAACAAGAAAGTTATTGAAGAGCATCACATGAGCCTGCTGGGGTAATTTCATAAAACCTGATCTGTGCACACACACATACAAATATTAACAAAACTAATAAAAAAAGATGAATATTCGTTATTTACCAATTAATTTAGTTTGATGATATTTTTGAGGGTACTAGCCCTCCCTCAGGTCTGAGGGAGGATGAAAAAACTGCTGTTTTTTTCCTGTCTTTTTGGAAGGATAATGTTTACACCCCTCCATGATGAATTTTCCTGAAGAACATGGTTAGATATTTGGCTTATGGCATTGCTGGCTACACCAAAAACTTATTGCAAATCTCTGACATGATACTTACTACTTTTGTCTCAAACCTGGTAGAGAGATTGTGTATCCAATGTTTTGCCTGATTTTTCTGGGTACTGTGCTGCTTCGTCTAAGAACAGACCCTAATCCCTACGGTTCCTACTTTGCTTATGTTTGTACGTCCTCAGGGCTGGCACACCCCTGCTGCTGCTGAGACCCATGCAGGTGGAAGTCAGTGATCCTGCCTTCTGCTTGTTCTGATATGACTGCTGAGTCCCCAGTGGCCTCTGTCCCTGGTCAGGTAACATTACCTGTGCAATTACAGAGAGCCCCTTCATAATCCTTGCTCATTTGTCCTTGCAGAAATCTAGAGGGATCTCCATTAGAGGCTGTTAATTTGTACTCCAGGAATGTTTAGCCTGGGAAGTACCTCTTTGCTCCCTGCAAGAAGCAGCTTTTATCCAGTGTGGGAAGTATGTTGGTAATGTGGTCAGAGAACCAGTGGAACACGCGTGGAACATGGGTGCCCTGGAGACTCCTGTCCCCTTTGGCACTGGAGCTGGGGACAGTTGTCATTATTCTGCACTTGGCCTTGCAGGTGAGGCTGCTGAGCCAGTGCTTAGGCAGCCTCAGCACCAGAGCTTTGTACGGGTTCATACCATAAGCTGCCTGTACAGCACCAGTGCAGCTTAAAATCTGATCCCCAGTGTCTTTACTGATGATGCTAATGAGGTTACCAATTAATGGCACCTAATGGGCTGTTGTAGCAGTGGTTTTGGTGATGGAGACAGCTGTCCTCTGGGAGCTGTGCTGAGACCATGAACTGATTTTGTATAAGCAAGTGAACAGCTGTTGCAGAGACATCAGTGGGAGCGATTAGGTCACACATTTCATCTCCGTGCCACCCCAGGGCTGTTCCTTGCCATAGGCAACAGGTGAAAGGAGGAAGCCACTTTAAGGGACAAAAGCCTTTGCTGGAGTTGCACGCAGAGACCTAGACACAAAAACACTCTTTCCCATCAGAAGTCCTCTGATTTATCCTCTTTCCCTGACTTTTTGAAATATTTTACCAATTAACTAGGGTTTTGAAGCAATTTTTTTATTTAGACGTTTTGTCACTGAGCAGTGTTGATCCGTGGTGTGGTATGCTCTTGGCCCTTTACTGCAGTATGTAACACTTGGCACTTGCATTTCACATTATGTATTAAAAAAGTTCTGTCTGCCAACAGCCTTGCATCAGAGGCTTATGAGTATTTGGAACATAATTTAAAAAAATATATATTTAATATGTTTAATTTCACAGGCAGCACTTTGGGGTAATGAGTTCTTATTATTTAAGCTTCACTTTAGTGTTAGGTTACTTTTGGTGTACAGTAGTTGCATTTCATCAGTCTGAAAAAAGGTGGCATTATAGATCTACATTGCATTCCCCTAGTGCTTGAATACCTGTAAAGTATAGCACACTTTAAATTATAATTGAGCAATTGTTCATTTTTGGAGCATGACAGGAATGTTAAGAGTTAGCATTTAATTAGTAGCTTGCCCATTTCTTTTTGCTGAGCTGATGACAATACCAGATCCCATAATTTAGGAAAAAGCCCCAAACATACTAAGCAGGCCCACACTAGGATTCACACCTATTCATTTTAAAATCCCCTACAGTCAAAAATATTTGAGGAGAATAAGTTGGTTTATCCTTGTACCCTTATTTGGGAAAAGCAAATTTTTCATGCTCAGCAGAGATACAAAGAACTGTCTATCCTGAGACTAAAATAAAACTAAGTTTTGTATTATAATTGCTACTAACTTTTGGAACCAATGTTTCATGGAAATCACTGTACAGTGTGCTGATCTGTTGGAGTGGGAAGTTGAAGTCCCCTCCCTTTAAAACACTCACCAGGAGTAGCTGACCCTTCCAGATTAGCTGGGAGATTGAAAACGCAGTTCCCCTACCAAGCATTTAGCTTGGCATTGCAGTCTTCTCTGGAAAAGTCCTGGAGTAACTGTTTACAGCTTGGCAGATATAATTATCAGATAAAATGTGTGAAGAGTAGGAAGATGAAAAAGACAATGTCATTTCAGTATTAATACACTTAGTGGACACTTGTGCTTCAGTGAGTTGTTATCCTTTAATTTTTTTACTTAGTCTGATGGTGTGTTTACAGTTTTTTCAACAGCTGAAGGAATCTGTACACAGAAAGATTTCCTTCAGCCTCAGAATATCTGTACCTTCTTTGAAACTTTTTTAGTGTCTTAGGAGAAATCTTGTCTTAATATTTACCTCTATATTCAGTTTTACTTTCAGTAAAAGAATAAAATGTTACTTTAATGGGATGAATTTTCACACACTTTCATCTTGTTTCGTGGTAGAACTGAAATGATGATAGCTTTTTAAGCTTAAAAACTGCAATTTCTTAGAATACGCAGGATTACAGAAAATTCTGGTAGAAGGTCCTTATACCGAGATGGATCCTTTAATGAGTTATGAAGAAGGAATACATGCATTAAAACTTTGGTCACGAATGTGACTTTAAACAAAAAACTTCAGTTAGATTTGTCTGTGTTAAACTTTTCTCTGTTCAGTTACCCTTGATGTCCAAGCTAGGTTTATTAGCTCTCAGCTGCTTACCAAACAGGGAGTTTGAAGAGGGCAAGTGGAGTGTGCTGGATGTTCCCAGAACTGTCATGAATATTTTCAAAAAAAATAGACTTCAAAGTCAAAACTTAATTCTTTCTAATAGAATACTAACCCATTAGAAAAGAGACAGCATCCTTCAGGGAACAGGAAATAATACAATCTGGTTATCAAAAAAAGAAATAGTTACTGCTTCTCTTTTGAAATATAAGCTTCAGAAAAAACTCTTCAAACTTCCTATGATCAGAAATTATTTTTGAGACAATTTTTCAAAATTAAGAATTCATAGGTAAATTATAGTTAAGTTCAAGTTAATTAAAAAATGTAATTCAAGAAATTGCTTTCTTTTTTCAATTTGCAGATTTTGTTTTATTACTATTATTATAAATTGACCATAAGTTTTCAGCTTTGAAATGCAAACTGCCACTTCCCTGCAGGTGTTACATGTGCTCTTCCTCTCTTTCTGTCCAATTCTAACTTTGGTTTGATTGGAATTGTCACATATATTTCACTCAATATGATGCATGTAGTGCCTGGGTTCCTTTTTCCTGTACTAAATACACCAACTCTATAAACAGGGAGTAGGCAGAATAGAGTATTAATTTGCTTTCTCTGTCAAAAAATTAAAGAAAAAAGGCCAGCTGAAATCAGACTGCATGTAATGATGGAAGCATCATCTGTTGTTTTAACAGGCTAAGTAGGCAGGAGTTTGCTAGAGAGGGAGGAATGTAGAAGGAGTAATATGGCAAATATGGTCTCTGTTTCAGAATAAGTGTTTGTTCAGCTCCTTTCTGATCTCCTGAGTCACACCGGGGCCATGTGTGTCCCTGAGCTAGACAGTTAAGTATCTTTCTCATTGGTTTGGGTAATGTTCATCACAACATGTGCGTGTGTGAAAAATCCTATTTTGTTGTCTTGTTAAGGAAGCCATGGGTGCATTTGCACTGGCATTTTCATTTGGAAGATTGAGTGTGTCTTTGAAACAAAGCTCTGGACCGTGCTTGCTGGGCTTTGTTTCACAGTGCAATATTTTTTCAGTGTATAAACAGATTCCTTCCAGTGAAAGAAAAGTGGCTTTTGATAGACAGGAACGTACTGGGTTGTGACCACAAGTGTGTTTCCATTGCAGAGGTCCAGGTCAGAGATAGCCTGAAATACTTATGGTGTGGCATGAGCTCCTTGGTATCAAGTGCTTTGCTCCACAGATGTGCTGCTCCTGCGGTGCCCCGCTTGCTGATGGAGATACAGCTCGTGGTGTTTGGTTAGCCTGCTGCTACAGACTTCACAAACAGTGAAGTGTGACCCAGCTTCTGACCCGCTTTTGTTCAGAAGGTTTGTGTAAATGTTTAAACATCAAAGGAAAAAAATAATCAGGTGTTAGTGTGCTGAGGGAAAAGGGTATTCAGACCTCAGTTAAGAGGCTAGTCTTAGCTGTGAAGAGTGAACTGCAACCAGAGTTCTGCCTGTCCTGTGTTCCTCACTGGGGTCTCCTGCCATTCCTTCAAGGCTCTGAGTGCAGGCATCTTTTTGAAATTACCTCTGGTTTCCCATGTCCATGCTTGTTTTTGGTAGGAAGTGCAAGAGTCAGTACATGCACTCCATGTTTTATTTCAAATCTCTTCTGCACTCTTTCAGAGGATGATAGTCTGCCTTTTGCAGAATCACAGGGTGGGTCAGGCTGGCAGGGATGACTGTGGCCATCTGGGCCAACCTCCCTGCTCAAGCAGGATCATCCTAGAGCACATGGCACAGGATTGCATCCAGACAGTTCTTGAGTATCTCCAGTGAGGGAGACTCCCCAGCCTCTCTGAGCAACCTGTTCCAGTGCACGGTCACTGCACAGTAAAGAAGTTCCTCCTCATATTCAGGTGGAACTTCCTGTGCATCAGTTTCTGCCTGTTGCCATCCATACACACTTCTGAAGAAAGATGAGAAAGAAAAGTTTTTGCCTTTCTTTCGTATGGAAAGAGCACCAAATATTTATCTCAGAGACCACTGGCCAGGTTATTATGCATTCATGCCAAAGGAACCTCTGAAGATACCTTTGAAAATATTTTGTATATAATGAAATAGTCTCTGGGCCTATTTTACTGTGTTTCAAGGAAAGAAAGGTGACAGACAGTTTGGCAAGTTGAGTTTCACAATCCATTCTTTCTGCTTGCTAGGGCTTAGTTTGAGGGAGCTAGTAATCCACACCAGGTGATGGCCTCACGTGAAAAGACTCAGTAGGACAGCCCTTTTGGGTGGGATATTTTAGACTTATATGGCACCCAGAATTCACCCCTTACTGTTTATGGACAGCGATTTGGCTTTGGTGCTTTCCCCATCATCTGGAACAGTTCAAGAGATAGAGGAGAAAGGGACTTCTGCTCAGTATTGATTTTGTTTATTGGTTGTTTTGAACTCCCCCATCAAGCCAGTAAAAGGGCTTTTTCTCACCTACAGCTTTCATAATACATCAAAACTCTGTGTCTGTTGTTTAGTTTAAGTCTCTCATCTCAAAGGGCAAATTAATTTGCCATTTTACTTCACTTTATTATTTTTATTTTCATGATCTATGTCTACCATTAGTTTGACTCATTGCTGCCATGTCCTACCTTATTTGTTTAGTCCTTGTAGTGTGTGTTTCTCTAAAGGGAGAACTTGTCAGCTGGAAATGGTTCTGGTGTGTATCTGTTTTAATGTAACTCTGATTTTTCCTGTCTCCATCTGCTGGTAAAACATGAGATTTGTTGTTCAAACATGATTTAACGAGAAACAGAAACTGTAAATTGCAAATAATAAATATTCCTTTTGCTATTATAGGCACTTTCCATTTGGAACTGGATAGAAATGATCAGTTTATTTATTTTAGGCTGCTTTATAATAGCTACCAAGTACTATTAACTTTTGCTCTTTTGTGGATTTTAACTTTGCTGACAGGAATGAGTCAGATATTCAAATGGGTGTACTAATAACCTGGGAGTTCAAATACATGGGCTGATTAAAGTAATTTGTTCATTTCTATGGGAGTAAGAGGCATTCTAAAATGGTCATCCCTATTTTTAAATATTAATATTTTTTACAGTTACTGAACAAGCAGATAAAGGAAATAATGTACAATAGGATTTTCAGTCTGTTCATTTGTTTTGACTTATTTCTGCAGGCAGATATATAGGGTTCATGTTATACATCAACTACCATTGCTTCCTCCTAACACTTTCAATACAAAATTTTCCTATCTTGAACCCAGAGGAAGTGAAACATCTACATACAGTCATGTCAGGAGCTCATTATGCACGAACTAACAATGCGTAGGGCTATGAGCAAGACTTTTTGTTTATCCGGGGTATGGTGTTTCCGTCAGCAAAAGACTTTTCTTCTCATCCAGGGGAAATTCAAAATGTGGTACAAGTCAGCAGAGGTGTGGGGACATAAATGAGCTTTAACTGTGCTGTTGTCTGATCTGGTTATATGAGAAGAATGTTGCACATCATATTTCTGCATTTAAAGCCATCTTAGATTTATATGTGATTTATATTATGCAATGAAATATTTAGGTGCATTGTTATTTGCATCTACTCCTAATGTTTTGTAGGTGCTTCTGGCTCTGATGCTTTTACAACAGAGGTTTTTATAGACCTGAACATTTTCTATAAAACTACCAACCAAGACGTTCCTTTTATTTTCTATCTCTGTCTATCATGTCTTTATAGGAATATTTTTCAAATGCTGTCAAGATGCTGATAGTTATATTCATTCACAAAGCAAGAGGGTGTTTTATGAGACCTATTTCCTCCCAGAAATTTCAACAGGAGATGGGGCAGCTATTCTCAAGCAAGGAATTACAAGCACTTTTGTTTCAGTGGCATTAATTTTAATGGCTTGTATGAATTTTTTTTCTCCTCTGCAAAGTAACTATAAAAATGACAACCTTTCATTTAATAGATATTTTTGCTGCCTTAAGAGTTTTATCTATTCACTTTACTGGCAAACTTTCTTCCTTTCTTTACTCTGACAAACCCTGTAGATTCAACCTCAATAAGAGACACTGCCTGTCTCCCCAAGCATCCTGGTTCAAAGGGATCCTTAGCACATTCTGAGAGGTGCACAAATCTCTGTAAAATTCACTTCTGTCCAGAAATTTATTCTTTGTCTAGATATCTAAAAACAAACAAGCAAACAACTTTAATCTCAGAGTACAAATGGATTTTGTAGTGCTGAAAATGCAAAGAAACATTTCTTTATTTGTGTCCTACGAACATAGGAAGATCTCTGGATATACATAAAACCGAGAGTAAGCAGGAAAAACTGTAATGCAAAGAGTAAAATGAAATAACATCTCACTGATAGAGATTGAAACCATTCCAGCAGCTGTCAGGATGAATGTATTTTGTCAGTGTCTGTCACACTGCTGGCCAGAGAGGCATCTGAGACAACTGGTTTAGGACAGGGCATGGCACACCTCAGTGGTGGCTGAAAGGAGAGGCATGAAACTCAGCCTAAAAGATTTAAGAGTCTAAGTCCAATGCTGGAAGTGAAGCATTCAGTGAGGCTTCCATTCCTAAGTAGTTTTTGAAAGTGAGGCTTGGACTCTTTCCATGCTGAATAAAAATCCTAAAAATACCTCAGTGATTTATAAATGTCCTCCTTGCTATTCCAGAGTTGTTAGTGGCCAAGTCACTTTGAAAGTGGTATTTAGGCTTCCTAGAGTTATCAAGAAGAAACTCAATTAATATCTAGTCTGTCCAAGACAGGATTTACTCATACTATCCCTGACAGATATTTGCCTAACATGGTCGCAAAATCCTTCTGTGACATACATCCCACAGCCTCCCCAGGCAAAATATTACTGTACTTGACTATCCACATCAATAGTAAGTTTTTCCAAATATCTGATGTAAATCTCCCGTGCTGTGGTTTAAGCCTATTACCTGTCCTGTCCCTTGTGGACATTTCATAGCCTTTCAGTCATGGGAATAACATTACGATGCATTCTCTCATTCAGTTTTTTTTTAGCTTTAGTTGAGGCTAAAAAACCTGTCCCCTTAGGCACTGTGAAAATTTTTACCCAAAGCCAGCTTATAGAGCAGAGCTGCTTTGTTAATGCCTTTATCAAATAGCAATTTCAGGATAAAAGTGTAGTGTAATGGCATATGGCAGGAAAGCCTGATAAAACTGCGTCCACTTCAGAGACTTCATGGTTTAAATGGAGATTTGAGGTTTTATCATTTGCCCAGCTTTTTACCTATTGGCAGGTCAGTATGGAATATCAAAAGCATCAGTAAGTAGCTACCTTATTCAAATTACTCATCTGGTGTATTGCTTCTGCAGCTGAGGCTTACATCTCTGTACAGCGTTGCGTGTTGCCGGATGAACTGAACAGCTCGCTCACAGCAACTTGGCACCATCTGCAGCACTGCAGGTGTTCTGAATCAAGGTCTGCCTTATTGTCTTAGGCAGCACCAAACAGGATGAAGCCAACTTAGTCATGTCCAGGTTCCACTAGATAAAGTTACAGATGTAGATATTGAGTTATAGCCCTGTCTTCCTCTGAAGCAGTTTCTACTCCGTTTAAACAATTTCTTTCCTACCCTTTTTGACTGAAAAGGTTTGGAAAGTTTGTATTCATTTTCTAGCACTTCAATTAGGAGTCATGACAATTTGTGCAGACTTTACTTCTGTGTATTTTTAGAAGTAATATCAGTGCTTATTGTTTTAGTCAGCTGCATGGAGAAATGCCCCTTCAAGAGCACCCCCAGATCATACCTGGCAACCTTTGGGTGTCTGTGTCTGGGGAGGGAGGTAGGAGGACCATTAGAGAGAGCACTGCACACTATGGCCACCAAAAGCAGCAAAATGAGTTTCATTTTTGAGTTTCTTCTTTGAATGTATTCATAATGTTTGCATGTGTCAGCTCTGCTGAGGTGGCATCTCAGGTTTTAAATTAATATTGTTGTAATGCATTTCTTTTTAATTAAAAAAGAGAGCTCCCTCGTAGGAAATTTCATAAAACAAAACTCATTAGTAATAAACAGATTAAATCTTTCTCAGTTAATCAACACTATAAACTTCTGAGTATTCGGAGAGCAGTGTGAGATAACACTGTCGTCATAATAAGAGTGATTGAAATCATCAGGGATCCCACTGTGCTGTTTGGGTGGTGAGAAAATAATGATTGAAGATGGGCCCCCCTACAGCGCTCACATGTGAATTCCCCTAAAGATTAAAGCTGCAAAGACCTGAATTTGATGTTGGTCCTATCTCTAAAGCAATTTTTTTTTTTAAATAGTAGAAAATGGTGGTGGGTAGTACCAAGCAAGTTCTTAATGATGCTTAAACCAATACCTGTCACAATGCCACAAAGTTTTTGAGCTGGTGGTCAGTGACCGATCATGAGCTACGAGCTAGCTTCACAGCTTTCTCAGAGCAACTGTTCCCAGCTGAGCTGAGGCTTTAACCTGTGGTGGAGACTGCCCTGCAAATTCCTCATCTTGTTACACCCTGAATCCTCAATACAGTCATTTCCATCAGAACTGTGGCAATGCTCTCATTGCACATGTGCTGGGGTTCTGCCTGGGTCCAGCTGTCTCCTGGGGATAAAGAACATGGTGGAAGAGACCACGTAGCTTTGGGCAGGGATCTCTCTGAAGAATGTTGGGCATACTGGAGCAGGACAGGGTGTAACCTGTCTGGCTGGTAGTGCATCAACACCTCCTAAACCTCTATCACTTGGATTAATGCATGTTTAGAAGGTTATGCTATAAAGGTATTGACATTTTCTCCATTGCTACTAGGAACATGTCAGAGGTCCTCTATGTCACCCTGGGGGGTTCTTTGGAGCCGTTGGGATTATCTAGGTTCTTTCTTCAAAATATATGAAAAATTGAAGTGGGCTGGAATAAAAATAGGGGGAGTGAGAAAAATGAATCATGTTTGTCCACATACAGCAAACTTAGTGGAGTGTGTTAGCAAGGAATTATGATCGTGGGACAGCAAGTGGGAGTCATACATAATTATTACCTTTTAGTTTCTCATCTTTTGTTTTTATTCGGTCACTGAAGCCATAATTGCATGTATTTTGTCATAGAAGTGCCCATGTAAATCAGTTTTGTTGTGGCATGAATTACATGATCAGTAATGGTGTTATAAAATATATTAAGTTTGGAACAGCCTTATTGCTTAAAATACACAGTGAATGTTAGGTTATGCTGCTGCCTCCAAAGATCTAAATTCGAATACAGTGTTGGAGTGCAAGGGAATTGGCCATTCTTATTTCGTTCTTCATATATTGATGTTGTATTACAAAATTCAGCCTGCTTGATAGATGTCTATTCTGGAAAAACAAGAGTCCCAGTTCCTGCCCCTGCATTAGAACTCTGTCCATAGGCAGCTGTAAAACAAACAAAACCTCGTGTGGGTGGTTCTGTTAAAAAGGCGGGAACTGAACTGCACTGGTTAAATTCAGAGATATTGGGGACTGTTTCTTTTTAGAAGCCTTTAGCTATCATGACACTATCACTTTTGAAAATCAGATGCTAGGTGTTCTCACTTTTCTGTCACTTCTTCCAGCCGGATGTCTGTGTGCAAAAGTAGAAAATTTTAACAACATCCCTTTCTTTTCCTCATGTTGTGGTATGTCCTCACGGAGTATGTCTTCAAGCAATTTTTGCAGGGGCAAATTGTTTGTAACAACTTCCTTCGTGTTCATAATTACAGTCAGCTCTTTGAGTTAAAACCTTTTATTAAATACCTTTGTGAAATGCTAGACACAGATTTACTGGGAAGGGAGTGTGAGAGTAAAAGAACTGTTGCATCCTTACTAACAACCACATAATGCATTTTTGTGCCACGTCTTTGGGACTGCTTCTGCCTTTGAATTGTGTCTGTGCATTTAGAGAAAGAAGCACAGATACTTTTTGTTTTGTTTTTTTAAATATTTAAAAAAATACTGGAGTGGAAGATCACTTCCTATTAAGAGGCCAAATGCCCTGGTTTGGCAAAATGGACTGCTTGCAGTGATCCTTGTGATCACACAGCTTTCCTACAATACTGTGTCTGTAGGGTGGGTGATCTTCAGATATTAATGGAAGGGTCTTTAACTCTCTTCTAAAAAAGGACAATGTGTCTTATGATTATCACAATTTATCTATTCATCTTGTCTCCCTTACTTTTTCTGTTCTCTTTTTTATTCTTTTCCCTTTGCAGGATGGAGTAGGTGTAGATGAGAAGCTGTCTTTACGGCGGGTGGCCGTCGTAGAAGATTTCTTTGACATTATCTATTCCATGCATGTTGAAACTGGGCCTAATGGAGAACAAATCAGAAAACATGCTGGACAAAAGAGAACGTATAAAGCAGTAAGTAAAAAAACCAACTAGAAGTGAACATGAGTCTTTAAAAATGTGAGTTATTTGGGCTTAGTCACATGGCATGAGATTTGTGGGTTTTTTTCCAACTGAATTAGTACTGATAACCTCACTCTCAAATTGATTCCAGAGATCTTTCAGTAATGCATGAAGACATATGGTTTAGAAATCACATTTGCTGTGTAATAAGGGCCACATCCATTGACTTCACTAGAGATTTTCTCATTGGTACGAGAGGAGAATTTGCTATTTCTGTAATGGTTTTGCAATTTTTCTGATTTCTCTGTATGAGTTAATTGCTATTAAATGGATGAAGTGTTAAAGAAGACGTAGAAGGAACTGTCACAACTTGGCTAAATGGGTTGCTGTATTTCAGCATAAAAATGCAGGTGCCTTGTAGTTTATTGCTGCAGACTAAGTAGTACCTAATGGTTTAATGGTATGAAAACTTGTAAATGTCCTAAATTCAAAGGGCTGGAAAGCTACTAGGTACAGTAAGGAAAGTGTTAAGGGGGCACCTCTCATACCTGCATAAACTGGCTGAGTAGGGAGAAAATATTATTTCTAAAATTTTGGTTGTATCAGTACAGTCTTAAAATAGCTGCAAATAGCTTTTGTGATTAGTGACACAAGTACAACACTTAATTTTCTTGTGGAGAACTAATGAAACATTTGCTGCACTTTCCCAAGGTGCTTAGAATGTATGGTCTTACCTGCATTTGGGTGACCAACTTTTCATGTGTAAGGCTGTGATAGGGCCAGGCACACTCAGAGGTGGATCCTGACCCATCTGCCCAATTGTTTCCAGTTGCTGAAGCTCCAGGGGCCCCCCTGGCGTGGCAGAGCGGGGGTGTCCAGCCAGGGCCCATCACACACCCCTGGCCAGAGTGCAGGGCATCCAAGGCACCTCTCCCTCTGGTCCCAGTGGGATGAGGCTGGCAGGGAGCTGTGGACAGCGCCCTGAGGTGACCTACCACCCTCAACACAGCTCTTCCTCTTAAAAACAACCTGCAGTTATTTGAGCTGTTTTTCATCAGAGGTCACCAAAATATGGGGAAACTCCAAGTTTCTGATTCTATTTTGGCTGTGAGAAATAGCTGTTTTTCCATTACTGTTTTTTTTTTACCCATATAACAGTCTTTTCTCTGTATCTGTGAATCCCTTCAGAGATATTTTATTTATAGGCTATTTCAGATGGTTTGTTGTGGGATAAGCTCTTGGCAAAATTTCTTCTAATTTGTTCCCAGAGGTATTGACCTTAAGACAGACATATGAAGACATCTTTCATGTGGGTGTGCTTTTGTAAGGCTTAGAGTGTTATTTCAGGGTGAACAAATGCAAACTCCTTAAATTAATTTTTATCTGGCACCTCAGCCATTTTGATACTTTGTCTTCTCTTTCGAAAAGCATTAGAAAAGTGGTATTTTCCATTGACCTTTCTATTTTGTTTTACTTCAGCAATCTATTCAAAGGTATAGGTCACAAACATCTTAGAATAATATACAGCTATAAGGAATGCTGCCAACTATAAATACAATACTTCAAGTCATCATCCCACAAATACGTGCCAAGTATAATATTTACTACCATAAGAATCCCATGATTACAGGTCAGATAAGAAATTTGTGAATAGCATGAAAGACTAGTGTATCTTTGGTGAGAAGAACTATTTGTGCAGATTCAGTAGCCTACGCAGTAGTTTCATCTATTGTCAACTTTTATTGCAATTGAGACATGAGCCTGTTGCATTGTTAAGGATGCCCAAATGTAAGTTTTTGTCATTATCAGTCTGCAATATTTGTGCATCAATTTCATTGTATATTCATTTATCAAGGGCATTGAGTCATATTTCCCAGTGACAGGATTCACATATATAATTTTGAAGGACTTCCATAGATTAAAAAAATGGACAAAAGACTCCAGAAGAAACTAATTTCAATTCTTGCTCTCTATTCTGACGTAAGAATTAGCTTGAGTAAACAGGCATCAAACTCTACCAGACCATCCGGGTAAACACATGCTCCTTTACTGGACCTGTCCATGAAAATGCCTTTAGTAAAATTAAGAGCTGTAGTGTCAGTCTGTTCCAGGAAGCCACACAGTACCTACCTCCCCTGTGGCACTTTAAGGAGGAAAAAGTTAGTATCTCGGGTAACTGTCTCCCAAAACATTATACTCTAAAAGCTTTATAAATCAAACTGGAGTACTTTGGCAGGGTTTAATTTCATTAAGTGAATCTGGAACAAGATTAATTTAGTCTTGTTTCTTTATTCACATGTCAGAAGTGAATCATCCCTGAGATCTCTGCATGTATTTATCATGCATAAGTATTCGCCAAATGGTTTGAGTGAAGAACTTTTATAGGAGAGATGGTTCACAAACAGTATGCTACAATTGATACTTGTAATTCACAACCCCTGGCATGAGTTGGTCACATTGCTTCTGTTCTCTCACTGGGTAACCAAAACCTTTTAACACAGAAATTATGGGGAGAAAACACCACAATTCGGTACAAAATTTCTGAACTTCTGAAGTTCATAAATACTGTCATGGATTTTCAGTACCTAAGTATTTCTGAAAAATTAATGGCACAGCCCTTGGGAATTGCAACATATTGTTTTTAAGTAATTAATTTACTTAAAGATCTGTGAGTCTCGTTTTCAATAGTGAACCTGCTCCACTCAAAGTTTTGAAGGCCCCTCAAGCATGATTGGAAGGATAATGAAATTGTCAAAGGTGACTTAATTAACTACTGTCTGCATGTACATAGAGTAACAAATTTGGTATAACTAGAGTCTTTTTAATTTTTGATAAAGTCACCCTGGGTGCTGGAGTGCTAAAATACTTTAGAATGTCTCTCTAAAAGTGTGTTCTGAACACTTGACAAACTCAGGGAATCTGCACTGCCTTGTTTATGTTAACTGTGTGGAAATGCATGATATTTTTACAACTGATTGATTTGTGTGGGACTTCCTACAGCGATGCTGTACAAGAAGATAAATAGGATGTGGTACTTGAAACCTCTTAAAGAGCAGAGTACTGGAAGAGTCTTCCCATTTTAATTGGGGCAGCAATATACCAAACTTTAGGATTTTTGGCACAAACCCTATACGTAAACTAGGAAAGCATCTGTCCTTCAATATTTAAGTTTAGAATAAGGACCCAGTCTCTTCTCCTCTTCACACAAAAAGATCAGAAGAGAATTGTATAAACTCTGTGTATATGGTGTGGGAGAGTAACACTGAAAACATGCAAAACAGGAGAAGTGTCCTATTTAACTGGCAGATTTTGTGCTCATTTCGGGTGCCTGACTTGTATACAAGGTAAGATTGATGTGCTGCGTTCCTTGCCAGCATAACTTTAGGTAGATCTACACCAGCAAATCACCCAGACGTGGCTCATATATGTAAAATGAAACCAAGAATTTTAAATCCTATCCAAAGTGTGCCAGACTGAAGGAATAATTCATGCGATGCTTTTAATCTCAGCTGTTTTCCCAGTTCCCAGGGAAGTTTACAAGCAGGGAAGACATTGGAGGTCTTGATCTGGGAGATAATTCCCTCACAAAGGCAGGATATGTGACACAAGGCCTGGCTGAGGTGGTTGCTCAGCAGGGGCACAGGTGACCAGGAAGATACGGAAGGTGAAAAGAGCATGTTCCTCAGGGCAAAGGAAAGCAGCGGTGCCCAAAGGGGTCCGTGCTTGTCCTGCCTTCCCCTGGGTCCTCTGCTGGGCCTCACAGGAGGTGGAGTGAAATGCTGATGCAGGCAATGTGGTCAGGAGAAAGTACTGGGATCGCACAGGAGTATCTCTGCTAGCAGTTGCTGCCACAGCTCAGTGTCTGAGGGGAGCTGCTTTGCTTTGGGGTAGTACTTTTCACTCTGTGTTCCCAGGGAGTTATTTTTGTATAGGCATCCCACTCTGAAAGGAGAACTGTGGCATCAAACTGGGCATGGGGATGCATGGGAGAGAAGTGTTCAGGAAAAGAATCCATCTGGTGTATTTGGGAAAGGCATGCAACAAGTGTGTAGCAGGCTTTCTGTGCCTTTGTAGAGCTACATTTCTTGATTTAAACTATTCATCTGTGTCTACAACTTAAATACAAGTGCTGAGGGGTATATCAGAGGTGGGAGTAATGGGGAAAAGTTGTGGCTACAGTAGCAGCATAATGCAACAGGCTCAAGCTGTCAGGACAACTCTGTGATTCAGTGCAAACCAGGAAAAAAAATAGCCTTATTATATTTTTCAAGAAACGCAAATGGTCTGTGATGAGACTGAAGATCTAAAACATCTGTGTTACCTCTCACGCCCAGCTATAGGTACTGTTAGGCTAGATTAAGTGATTAAGCCCTATATTTCAGAATAGATTTATATTCCTTACTTTGTTTTAATATCCTTAAAAAAGATATTAGATTTTAATTCATTCAAACAATTGAGTAGGTGCCTCACCTTTCTATGTTATATCTGAGCACATTTTCCCATAACTAAGTGCATCATCTAGCTCAGAACCGTGTGTCTCATAGCTACCTTAAGCAACTTTAATTCTATGTACATATTCTACTTGAAATTTTTACCTATGAAAGATGATCTAGTATCTGTCTGTTGAGCCTGCTAGTCTCTCTGAAAAACCTTGAAACACTACAGCAGTGAACTTGAATTGTTAGTGGGGGTTGTCATGTCTGAGCAGGTGAAATGGGTTGGTTAATAAGACTCTGAACCCATGAATGAAAAAAGAGCCACTGAGCTGATGAGCTGGAAGAAGCAGGCTTGCAAAAGATGGGGGAGATACTAATGTGTCAAGGGAAAGTAGCTTGAGACAAGACTCTCATCAGGAGTACATAAATGTATAACATCTGAGGCATAACAGGAGTCTTTTGGATGTGGGGCAATATCTGGGGTCTTGTGCCTCATCCAGCTGTTTCAGTGATAAATGTTTCTTGATTCTGGATCAAGCTTTTGAGTAGCTTCTTTTTCTCCTGTCAGCCTAAGAAAAGCCTTTCTGAGATTGAGAATCAAGGGGTTACTCTTTTTCCCTCCCAAAACAGGAGCATGCTTGTGAGTCCCCTGTGAGCATCACACTGAGTGTGCTCTCCTCAGGGAATAATTTTTTGACAGGTTGTACTGTGAAGTAACATCATCTCCTTTCTGATCAAACAGGGCTAAAGTAGGTTTGGGGCTTGGCTGGTTTCTGTACAGGGCAGACCTTGTCCTTGGGGAAGTGGAAGAACTTGAGCTTTGTGCAGGGCCTTAGCATGCTTAAATTCTTGCATCCATACCATTCTTGTGTGCATGGCAAAACAGCCAAGCTCCGTGCACTTTTACTCTATGGGCTTGTTCCTGCTTCTTTGCAAAGGGTGACTGTTGAGTGTCCTGGCAATTGTCCCACTAGCAGGTGTTTCCCATCGCTTCCCTCACAGAAAGCAGCTTCTGCTATATGGGGAGACAGGGGAAGGGAGCTGTGAAGCGCAAGTTTAGCACATGAAGGAACAGCATTTCCCACAGTGTAGCGGGGTAGCGAGCTCTTGATAAAACTCCCAGCAGTGATATATCTGATTTCCTATGTCAGCCTTCTATTGTGACCTCTTGCTGAGGAAAGGAGAGGGCTTCCCTTGGCTGGCTCACCCTCCTGTCATCAAGAAGCCCATTTCTGCCACCTGGTTTGATGGCTGTGGGCCCAGGACAGATTACCATCTTCACTCTGTCCCTGTCTTTCTCTCTCTTTCCCTCCTCCTGGAGTCTTCTTTTGATCATCTTTTTCCCCTTTACCCTCCTTAATTAAAAAAATACAAACACACACACGAAATCTCTATTCTGACACATTGTATCTTCCAGACTACACATACATCCTCCATATTAATTCTTTAGAGGTTAATAGGTTCACTTGCAAAATTTCACTCCCTCTCCTAACACTTGTCTTTCCTACTCTGCCATATGTGTCCTAAAATCTGCCTTTCAGTTTAGGACTTGTTAATTTTCCAAGCAAAAATTTATCTCTGAAAGCTACACCATCACAACATCCTGCACTTAAATCATCTGAGTATGGGAGAGCATAAAGGAAACTTTGCTTGTTTGCTCTGCCTGTAGTAGAAATGCAATAGGCTTCTCACAGACAATTAGGACATTCATTGCTTAGCTCCAGGGTAAATCAGATTACATGCTCAGGTAGTGGATTACTTGCCTGTGCTAGTTGTGCTCTTCATGGGATCCAATAAACAAGCCTAGACAAGCCTTCACTGCTGGGCGATGTTTTGGATGCAGTCATATATGTCAAAATATGTCAAACACTTTGTGAATGGTGAAGGAAGATCATGAAAGTTTTGACTGAAAGCACTGAAGTCAACTCATTTTCCTCTCAATTCAGAGTTAAAACCACATATATGTAGATGTGCATGGACTGTATTGTTAGGAAATGTTTACTTTTTATCCTATAATTTCTGAGGCTAAAAAGAACCCTGTATAATTTTTGCAGGTTTTACTTAATGCTCTGGATGTTCTGTTTCTTCTTCATGTATCTTCACAATGTAAAAAAGCATTTAGCTGTAAGAGCTGTACCGAATACACAATATCTAAACACAAACCTGCTAGAATCTGCTTATTTTCTGATTTCTCCATGATACAGAATACATCCAGTTATGAGAAAACATATCTCTACAAGCAGCAGAAGATATACTAATGTGCAGTAAAAACACTAGTAAGAGTAAGGAATC
The DNA here is from genome assembly GCF_000738735.6 of Corvus cornix cornix. Classification (NCBI taxonomy): domain Eukaryota; kingdom Metazoa; phylum Chordata; class Aves; order Passeriformes; family Corvidae; genus Corvus; species Corvus cornix. The sequence goes on along the minus strand of NC_046333.1, from coordinate 110,928,682 downwards.
CCATAAGGATACTTCTAGAGCTTCATATTTGAGAAAAGTATATTTTAAATTTTTTTTTAAGTCAATCCAAGTAATTTTATCAATATGGTAAATCAGCACTCACTGATCTTTGATGGGAATGGGCATGTGCATGAGAAGTTTCCTGTAAGTCATACCAAAAAGATGCCAGTCTGATTTGTCGGTAAATAATAAAGTATGTAAATAATGCAATATCCCCAACTTCATTTTTCTGGTTTTATTTTTTCTTAAAATATAGAAGTGTATGCATTTTTAAAAAAAAAAATTTGGTGTGGATTTACAATAAACCAGTATTCTTTTTTTACAACACATCACTGAGAAAGAAGGTCTGGCCATATACTTTATTGGCTAATAGCCTTGAGAAGAGGGCTAGGACCTGGACCACTGAAGGCAGTGAGAGGAAACAGCATCAGCAAGGACTGAGTCATTACTGCTTTCTTTTGGATAGAATGAAGGACAGAAATAATTTTTCCTGATGAAATCAGACCACTCAGGTATTTCTGTATAGCTGCTTAGAAGGTGTCATAGGCCTCCACACTGTGCTCTGAAACACTCAAATGCAAGCCAGCTCCATGAACTACCTCAGTCCAGTCTCGTGCACAACCTGGTAAGCTCTACTGAGAGCTGAAATACAGGATTTCGTGTTCAGCCTTGTGCTAATTTGCTTGAGCATTTCTCAGCTACAGCTGGTTCAGAGCTTGGCCGGAGCGAGCAAGTGGCTATCTGCATCTTATAAAGTAGATATGAATGGCAAACTAGAGTCTGTACTGTTGGGGGCGTGAAATTGTGGGGTTGGGGAGAGGCAATTCATAAGCTTTCTGGCAGTGAAAGTTGGAGAGAGCTTTCTTTTCTGTATATTTAGGCAACAAGAATGAGGACTGCTGTGGGTTATGCTCCTTATGTATCTCTTTTAATGTGATTCCTGTTGTGTTATGCCAATTTATACAGGCTGAAGTCTAGGAATGCCAGTGATTGATTCAAATTATTAAATAAACAGGGGAAGAAGTTGGTGAAATCTGGAGTTATTTAGGGAAGGGCATCCTTAAAAATGTGTTGCAGTGGGAGGTTGGAGACACGAGCATCTGCTCTGTGGACAAATTTAGTTATAAAACCCAGTTCCCTTATAGTCAGTGGAGCATACCTGTCAAACCTGGGCCTTATCTCGCTTTCTGTCCATGGAGGGATTTCATCTTGTTTGAGCAGAACTGGAATTTTGACAGAGATGCTTGATTAGAATAAATGGAGCGTTCCTATTAAATGCAGGTGACTAATGAATCCATGGGTAAGCTCCATTAATTTCAATGAAGTGCTAAACATGTTAAATGTTATAAGAGAGAGGTTGCTGCCTATATGCACTTTCCAATTTTTTCAATGCTAATTTCTAGCTGATTTTAGGTTCTTTCTTTAGTTTCCATAAAGCATGAGCATAACCAGTGTTTTCATGATTAGAAAGGTAAATAAGCATCTGTTCTGTGGGTATGAAAACCGGGAAAAAATAATCTAAAAATGTATTTTTGGTAGGATCTCCCATTCAAAAGTGGCTTTATTTAGTGCCTTAATTTTCAGAAAAATTGTTTCAGGCCCAGAGAAAATCTTTGCCAATTTTCCTCACAGAACAATACTTGGTTTTATACTAATTCTCTTCTCCCCCCATAAGATTTCTGTTATATAAGAAAACAACAAAAGCCAATGTTATAAACATGATGGTATATTTTGCATTCCCGCTTTATAATGCATCATTTCTATGTATTGATTTGACACATCACATCAACAAACACTAATTTAAAGCCCACCTCTTTTCAAAAATACTGCTGCTGATAAATTTGGTTCATGGAGTTTTAGGAAATGTAAGATTCAGCATATGTTAAGTAGGTGACGAGCCAAGTGGAAGAGTATAAGAGAGTTAAAACTGACCATTCCTCCTCCTCTTAGCACCCTTGTTGAGGTGCAGAAGTGATTTGGACAGTATGTAATCCCATTTACATCCGGTTAAAAAAAGTTATTTTGTCCTTCCTGTAGCCACACTTTCATACACAACATCTCCGTTCTTCTTCACTTCCTACTGAGACTTGCATCTCAGCATAGTGCTTGATAGGAAATCAAATCCTGCTGTAGGTTTTACAGTGGGGGAGTACATGCAGATTAACAACTCACTCTCATAATCTCTCTTGCTGGGACTTGGTCTTTCTTTAAGGATTACCTCCACAGGAAGATAGCCACCGTAGTTGGGAAAAGAAAGACTAGAGATTCATTGTAACACTTGCACTGTTCAGTGTATATGCATCAAAGTGTATAAGGAATCACAGAAAAGCCATGGGTTTGCCTTTTATTGGCTTGAAAACATCCAAGTTTGGATATTTTCATCAAATATCCAGCCATCTAATAAAGCTGCTCCAGTGCACCGGAGTGTAACAGTTTCTGCTGATGTCTGGTTTGAATGTCCCAAGACACCACTGTTGTTGTCTCTGGGTATGCACTATAAAGTGTTTTTCTCTAGTTTTTAAACTCCCTTTCAGGCAGTGGTGGGCTACAATTAGATCTTTCTTGGCCTCAATCTACCCGAAACAAATCTATCTCCCTCAACCTTTCCTTCAGGTTCCAGCTGCTATGATGGCCTGGCTCAGAGACATCTTCTGCTTCTAAGCAGCCTTCCTAAAGTGTGGAGGGGAACTTTGAACTGTGAAAGGAAACCTGAGCACATTATTCCAGCTGCTTTCCTACCAGCACTGGGTAGAGAGGGATAATAATTTTTCTTGATCTGCTGGCAATGTAAAGTATGAGATGTAGTTTGTCTGTGATCAGAGAGTACGCCGTTAGCTTATTTTCAGCTTGGCACCAGTCTCCAGGTCCTTTTCAGCAAGGCAAAGTGTCTATAAAGACAGAGGCATCCTTTGGGGTGGGGGAAATGCAATCTTTAAAACCAGCAATAACTGCTTCATCTTCTCCCCTTTCAAAAGAGAAAAAAATCCGTCTGGTGCCTGCTTGTGAGTATGTGGTTAGAAACAATGGCATTGCTGAAATGAAGAAGCAATTAAAATCTGTTGTTTCAAGATATTGCAGAGTCTTTAAAATCAACTGGTTCACAAATTCTTTAACTATTAGTAAAAGTAATGTAGGTACTCCAAAGTATAAAACCACAAGATTTTGAAGAATATTTTCACAAAACATTCAAGTACAAATTTAAAATAGTAAGGCAACCTTCATTGCTGCTAATACATCAAGTCCTGTATCTGTCTATGTATTTTTACAACAAAAAGACATAGAACACATAAGACAAGGGCTTTCTTTTTTTGGCATTGGCTATTAAAAAAGGTCTCTCTTCAAATTTTTTTGATACCATTCCACAGTGGGATAGTTGTTATGTATGAGTCTTTTTGCTGAAAGGAATTTGAAATGACTTGCAAGCAGAAGACAACCCCGCTTTTGATATAAGTGGAATTTTGTTCAGTAACAACTGCTAGTAGCCATTAGATGATAAGTAGGCAGATTGGAGAGATGTTTCTTGAAATCCTACATAGTATGCAGAACATGCTTTCATTGTGCTTCCTGGCATTAAAAGATAATGTGCCTTATTTGGAAATGTGATGATCAGGTCTGTTAAATCATGCTCAATCAGCTTACATAATAACACTTATATTTTGTTATTAATTTCAGATTTCAGAGACCTATGCCTTCCTACCGAGAGAAGCGGTGACACGATTTCTAATGAGCTGCTCAGAGTGCCAGAAAAGAATGCATTTAAACCCAGATGGAGCGGATCATAAAGGTAGTTTTAGTGTCAAATAGTGGGATGTAAAGTAATTTTATTTCTAATACCCATTTTTATTTTCCTAGCTTAGGTGAGAGTTCATATAAATTTGGTAGACTGTAACAGTTCAGCAAGTCAGATCACCTCATTTACTTAAGCTGGAAGGTAGTGAATCTTCTGCTTTCACTTAAGGGTGGAGTATAATACCATCTGCACCCTCAATAGAAAGATGATTTTATCTGGAGGAAATAATTTATTTTGCTATGGAAATGTTTGTATGGGAGCTTAAGCATAAGGAATAGATAGGGTATATGGGCTCTAGTTATTTAGGGAAGAAGAACTCATCAGTTTTCAGGGTTTGAACTTGGTTTTCCTTTTTCTTTGGGAGACTTCCATTTTTACAGCCTACAAGCGATTGAAAATGCAGAAGTTGGAGCTAAATGACATAACAGTCTGACTTCGACTGCAGAGTAGGCTGACACAGACTCCACAGTTAACATATAATGCATAATAACTATTTTTTTGCAGATAATGGAAAACCTCCAACTCTGGTGACCAGTATGATTGATTACAACATGCCCATTACTATGGCTTATATGAAACACATGAAGCTGCAGCTACTAAACTCACAGCAAGATGAGGTAAAACCTGAAAACTTTTAAGTTTGGTTTTCTATTCTCCTGTGTTTTTTGTACTTGTCTTTGAGGTAGCTAGGAAACTGAAGATGATTGTTGATCCCATCTTCATAATTTTGTTGCTAAAACAGTCAGTCTGAAGCCAAGGCAGGGCTGTTTTCAAGCAGCAGATTGAGAGAAAATATCATTACTTATGGCCCTTCTATGACTGGGGGTAGTGAGCTGTACTTTGAATTGCCTGAAGGTGCTCTTTCACTGGACCAGTGGAAAGGGGGATGGGGCCAGCACATCAAGACTTAGTTCTGTGCCCAGCAGTGACTTCCATTGTCTGCTTCCAGAAACCAGTACAATCAAAAGCTGAAATGAATGCCATGGTGTTCTCAAGGTTAGCAGCCATGATGCATCACAGTTTACTGACAGAGATGAAAGTCCTGGCAACATCAGTTGAAATCTTTAAGGCAAAAAGCTTAAAAATAAGAGTAGGAGTTGCTTTTGAAATTTTGAATAAAAAGGCAGAAGAAAAGGAAGAGAAGTAGACTGAGAATCAAGCTTCTTCATAGAGAATTTGGGTTGAATTGTATTTATTTCTTCTCAAAGATTGTTTGCTTTCTCTGATTTATTTAGAGTTTTCCCAGATCTTAAGAAGTGCTTCATAAATTGACAGGCACATACCGAATTGTTTGTAGTAACCTCCTTTTGCTGGAAGTTTTTTCATTTACCATTTAAGCTGCCAAATAGAAGCTCAGCTATGTGCCAGCCAAAAATCAGTTCTGCATTCTGTATCTTTCCATCCAACTACAAGATATTTTTTAATAAAGAAAGCCTTCAAAAACAACCTTAGCAGCTGGATTATGTCAAGACCCTGACTGATTTCTGACTTGTGCAGAGTCAACCAGACTTGTTTTCCCAATAAATAGATATGGGCTAATAGGAATTATTCAACACTCCCTAGAATGGGGATTTCATCACTCTTCTACAAATACCAGGATCCTTGTTTCAGTTTGGCCTTTTTTTTTTCCTTTTAATTGCAGAGGGTGTAGGGAGAGATCCCAAACTCAAAGTTCTTCATGCATATATACAGCCTGGTCATCTTTTCTTCCTGTTGAGTCTCCTGATTATTTCAGTGACCTGGAAGCAGGGTTTCAAGCAGCAGCAGAGAAGAGGCTTTATTCTGCAGTAGCTTTAGCAATTAAAGGACTCCTTGGTTTCTACACCTTTTCCCTTTGAGAATTACTACTTCCACAACAGGGTCAAGCACTCGTGCTGGATCAGAACCACATGCCTCAGAGCTTCTGTAGCCTGAATGTTTTGGTGTAGTCTTTCTGGTCTGATGACTGAAATTTTTGTTAAACCAGTTTTTCATCTAGACAAGCCAGTGGCAATGATATGGAGGCAGCAGGACTTAACATTGCTTGGTATTTTCCTGTCCAGCTCAGTTTTGCAACTCTGTTGTTACTGTGTATGAAATGCCTGCAGCAGTGGACTTATGAAAGTAATTTTTTATATGTTTTAGTAATAATAACTTTTTTAGCATAGAGTGGGCAAAAGGAAAGTTCTGGATTTATTAAAATAATTTTTTGTATATTTTAGTAATAATGACTTTTCCAGGGCAGAGTGGGCACAAGGAAAGTTCTCAAGATAATCGTCATGTCTTTCCTCAAAGCAGAGTTTTGCCAAGGTTTTCTTTTCCCCCCGGGCTGTACATTTGTTGCCCTTAGAACAAAATGACAGTGAAAATGTTGTAGTACAAAATAGCAAGCTTTCTGGTTCAAACTATTTCATGCACTTAAAAAACAGCCTTGGGTTTGTAGGAAAGATTCAATCAATCATATCTGTATTCTTTCTGGGGAAGGGTGTGGAATTGTGACAGGAGTAAACTTGGATCCCACCGCTAGCTAGCACAATGATTGAAAGCCTCCTAATTCTCTCATCCTCAATTCGACATTCTTAAGCTGAGACCATTGATGAGAGGGAAACAGGCTTCATCTAAAGGGAGAACTCGCCACTATGTGGGAACTTAGAGCTGTGCTGCAGCTGCTTTAAAGATGCCAGTGGTTCTCAGTTTTTGCTCCCATGCCCGTGTGTCCATGCAGATTCAGATAGATGTTTACAGAGTTTGGGAAGTGAGGTGGAGGTATTCTGCAATGCTGTAGGCAAACAGAGGCTGCCTATGTGTGTTGTTTTATAACTATACAAGTGTCAGCCAGAGCTCCCTTTCTGTGAGCCCATCAAATTGCCTAACCTCAGAACTGAAATAGGTAAGCTGCTGCTTGCTGGCTCCTGCAGGATCCAATGAGAAATACCCCTGCATTTTAACAGAGACACAGCAATCCAGAAGGTCTGGGGGAGTTTGTTTTCTTATCTTTCTGTTTGAACAAGCAGAGTGCATTTTCCCTAAACCTCAGAACCATCTGGCATGTGCCCTGGCCCTGTCTGTCTGGGGCGGGAGGCTGGTGGGCACCACGGTTCATCTGTGAGGGCAGTGTTTGGGTGTTTGTGGCTTCTGTAACTGGGGTGCTCCTACCTTATGTAAGGTAATACAGACAGGTGCCTGTTAGAGAAGCCCTCACTTTTCCATTTATTTTTTTACAAATCCCTGAGAACAAGATATGTTTATTTCCTTATGTGTCATTGTCCTGCTGTGGCAGTACAGAACAGCCTCACTTTGTGTGTTGTCCCACTCTTGCTCCTGAATGGCATTTGCAGTACTTCATCCTAATTTAACATGAGTCACTACTGCAGGGACCTTGCTTTCTGAAAATGAGAGAAATGTCCATACAAACTGGAAACATTGCTGAGACTCAAGGGAGGAACACATTTAAGGGTCTAGCACTCAGAAAGAAGCAAGCAGCTATATTTATATCTGTAGAATCCACTTGACAACAAGTACACAGTAAATCATATTCTAAAGGTTGCTATTTTTCTAGGCCGCTTTTGGTGAGCAACCCAGAAAAATAGTCAGAATCCTGTCTTATCCTGTTTTGATAAAAAAAAGTAACAAAAAATTATTTGGAAAAGTATTTCAAACATCTTCAGGGCATACAAAATTATTTGCCATATTTTTCCCTAAGTTCTTTAAAGCACTTTTCTTCTTAACAGGAGTAACCACCTCAGAAAAGTTGTCACTGAAAATATATTGCCTTAGGTTTGTACATTGCCTCAGCCATTTACAGAGCAAGACTTGTGGATACTTAATTTCTAATCCATGAGTGGATGTGTGAACTTCAGTGGGACAGAAGAAACTGAAGTCAAACATGCATCTGAATATTTTCTGGACTAGGTCCAAAACTGTTTAACTTTTACAAATCAGGATAATGATTAGGATTTTTACTTTTTTCCCTTTTTATCATCCCTCATTAAATGCTCTTTAATTGGACTTGATGGATAAATCATATTAAAGACGTGTAATGTAGAATAAATTTACAGTGATACTTCTGTGATTATATTACTTTTATTTGCCACTGACTGTCATGACCGTGCTCAGAACTTTTATAAGCTTTCTAATTTTCATAGATGCTTCTTTAAACATAGTGTAAGTGTGACATCATGCCAAGGAAATTTGATCGTGCATTCTCACTAGGTCAAGCTGCCATTTGGAAATATATTCCTGTGAGTTTTTGTGGTTTAACCCCAGCCAGCAACTAAGTACCATGTAGCGGCTTGCTCACTCCTCTCCCTGCTCTGGTGGGATGGGGGAGAAAATCAGAAAAACGTGAAAACCCAGGGGTTGAGATAAGAACAGTTTAATAATTTAAACAAAGTAAAATATACTACTACTGCTACTACTAATCGTAATGAAAGGAGAGAGAGAGAGAAGGAGGAATAAAACCCAAGAAACATGTATGATGCCAGAGAAGATTCCTCACCACCCACTGAAAGCCTGTCTCCCAGCAGCAACTGGCCCCCTCTGGCCAACTCCTCCCAATTTATACAGTGGGAATGATGCTCCATGGTGTGGAGCTCCAAATATCCCTTTGGCCAGTTCAGGTCAGCTGTCCTGGCAGTGCTCCCTCCTGGCTTCTTGTGCACCTGCTTGCTGGCGGAGCATGGGAACCTGAAAAGTCCTTGATTTAGAGTAAGCACTGCTTAGCAACAACCAAAACATCAGTGTGTTATTAACATTATTCTCATACTAAATCCAAACACAGCACTGTACCAGCTACTAAGTAGAAAATTAACTATCCCAGTCCAAACCAGGACAGTGGTCATTCACAGGGTTACTGACTTCCATGTGGGAAAGGTAAAGGATTCAGGCAGGGAATATAGGGAGGTCTCCTCAGCCAAATTTGAATAACAGGGACTTGGTGTGGGGTCTCTAGTTACCAATCCTTTTCTGGAAAAGACTATGGAGCTTCTATGTAGTATCCTCATAGCTGAACAAATTATATTTGTCAGATTATCATACCACATAAATGCTGTATTTTCCTTCCTCTCCTTGATGTGCTCTGCTTGTTTTCTTGAATACACAAATATTTAGTATGATTACACTCCACGCCAGATGCAAGTGGAACAAATGGGAAGAGGATGAACTGCACATATAATGTGAACAGTTTACCATGTCTTCTGACATGTCTCTTTCTATTTGCAGGATGAAAGTTCTATAGAAAGTGATGAGTTTGATATGAGTGACTCAACTAGAATGTCAGCTGTGAACTCCGACCTCAGCTCAAATCTGGAGGAGAGAATGCAAAGTCCTCAGAACCTCCAGGGCCAGCAGGATGGTAAGGCTCTCATTTTGTACAGAAAATGTGGCATTGCCTTGTCTTTTTTCCCATTCTGTGCTTTCATTTAGAATTTGCTTTTCTTCATAGTGTGTTTCAATAGGTAATTTGAAATACATGTTCCCTATATCTCAGCATGAAGAAGTTTGGAGTTTTTTTGCATGTTAATTTATTTGTTGCTTAGGCAACAGATGAGTGCTTAGACCACTGTATGTTAAGTAGTATTATCTTACTGTTTCTATATATATATCTGTAGTATGACCATGCACAGGCATAAAGGAAATGAAACTCAAACCTTTCTGAGGCAACCCAGAAAGCTGAGAAAGTTGTTTTTACAAGGAGGGAGTGTCACAGAAGCTGGTTATTTGAGAGATAGGAACTGGGATGTCATATTCAGAAGAAAGGATGAAAACAACAAATTCCTTTAGGGAAATAGAGGCAAAAGATGAGAAAACAGCGAGCAGCATTGTCCATTTGAATGTTAATTGTTTCTCGTTTACAGCACAAAGCTACTTTTTGGTCAGAGATGAAAGTTTTACTTTGCATTGCAGGTGCATAAATGAAGTTTCAGCCCTTGTTATATAGCAAGTTAAATGAGCCTGGTTTGGAATAAGCTTTCTTCTGGATTATGGAGCTCACAAATAGCCTGTCTACTACAGAATGTGACAGTGGCTCATGAGTGGCACATCAATGCACAACACCCAAAGTGCAGGTCTATTCTATTGCTATTAGAGACAACACATTGGAATTCCTTACTTGCTACTTGGGAATTTTCTGATCATGTGTGCCAAATCAGAAGTGCTTCTTATGTTTCTCTTGAACACTAAATATTTGATTTGATGGCTAACCTGGATGCTTTGCACTTCATGCATCATGGTAATTTGCTAGCTGGTAAAATATTTAGGTGAGAATGGGTGTGGTGCATAGTGGCTGATAGGATCTGGTGATGGGTTGGATCTTCAGCTGAGTTGCTCTCCAGACAAATAAAGGAGTATGATGTCTGTGATAATTTGCTAGGTCAGATTCTAAACACAACTGCCTTTTGTCTGAGTGTCCTCAAGCTATCACAGATTTTTTTCAACTTTTAACTTAATTTCTGTCTACATATGTTTGCTAAAGCAGCAGTTCTGATGCACATGATGTATGAAAAGTTAGTTCACTTTCCTGTTGAAGTTTGACTTTTCCCAGGGATAATATATTATAGTAATACTGCTAACTTGGAGGTTTCAGGGATACTTAGGAAGGTGCCATTTTTTAATGTATCTGGCTTTCAGTGCAATCCTATGCTGTAGAAGTTTCACATATATAGTTTCTTAATAATAATTGTATGCATGTGTATGTCTGAAATAAAAATTATAGCTCAGTACAGTAACCTGTGAAGAAATGCCTGTCATACATATCTTTACACCTGCTGCAACCAGATTCATGTGCCACATCTAATCATATTAGAACCTAAGTATGAATGATAAAGTGCTGCAAATCTGTCACTTTCTTTTTCAAATGTATGGGAAATAAATCCACTGTGCTCTTTGAACTTCAGGTGTGTGATCTTACAGTACAGTTTTAAATCTCTACGCTTTCCTTCCCTTCCTCCCAGATGGTACTTGCTCACCTTCCTAAGGCAATCCTATTTTTTGCTGCATCTTCTGGCTAAAGCATCTGCTGATAGAGAGATTTGAAATAGCAGCTCTCTTCCTGCTTCATGGTTTTCCTTTGCTGGCTGCTGTCAGGTAGCAAACCTAAGTGTGGCTAGTTATAGCAATACTGCTGTTTCAGATGAGGGAGAAGAGGCTGAAGGAGGAGCAGAAAGACATGAGAGAAGTGTGGGGGGGGAAGAGGAATGATAGGAGAGGGCAGGGAAAAAAAAGATTGGAAGAAAATAAAGAATATGAGAGGTAGAGGAAAGGAAGTTGGAACAGGAAGGAGGGCAAATAAAAGGGAACTTAAGGAACTTAGCAGTACAATCCCTTTTGCTGTCACAGGCTGCATTGTAAAATTTTACAAATTTAATCCTTAATTATAGCACACGCACACCAAAATCATCACCAAAGCCTGAATCTGTGTGTCTAAAGCGATTCTTGCTCCCTTTCCTCAATTCTGTATGTCTATGAAAGTTTATGTCAGCCACCACATTCAGCCTATAGATAAAGACACTTGGCATTTCCCTCATCTGAAGTGTGTTTGCTGCATCCTGGCAGGTGAAAACTTCCTGTTGCATAAGGTTGCCTGTGCACATGCAGTTGGAACTGGTGTCTGGGGTGGAATGGGATAGCACAGGTCTTCTGCTGCCCAAAGCATGCCCTCTTTGGGAGGATAATTTGCTAATGGGAATCATTAGGAAAATTGCTGCCTGGGGTGGGTTAAGGACAGCTCCAGTGTACCTAAAGGTGATGTGTTTAATCACTTTACTTCCCTGGTTTTCCATGTGAGGTAGGATGTGAATATTTTGGGACATCCCCTGGTTTTTTTTGTTATGGATTTCAATTGGTTTGGTATGAGAATATAAACTGTCTGTGTACCCTAGAGGAATATAATAGTGAGCTGGGCCATGCTACTGAGGGATAGATGGAGGCTGCTCTTCCACTTCAGTTTATCAGAGCATCAGAATGCTGACACTGTCTATGTAAAATAAATAAGATGCTTTCATAACTTCATCCCTTGGGGCTATACTTGCATCCTATTTAGACAGGCATTTGTCTTTGGGAGTCCATTACGCTCTGTAATGCTCATACTAGAAAATTTGACCTGAGGTTTCTCGATGTCTTCCAGCCCAATACTGTGTCCTGTTTCTCATGGTTAGGTTGCTTGAACCTAAATAGGATAAAGGCAAGTGTGAGAGAAACTCACAGTATCAGTTGAAAGCAATAGACTTCGTCACCCAGAAATGCCATAGTAGGTGAGAAAAATGCTGAGGAAGGGCGCAGAGACAGAAGGTGCATATTTGCTCAGAGTAAATGGGTGCTGGTACTGCACAAAAGTCCTGGGCTCTGCAAGTGGGCTGAGGCTTCGTAATACTTGTATTAAGCTTATTAGGTGGAAAGGGTACTGGGAATTAAGGAGGTAATGAAAAGCGTGGAGGGTTGGCAAATGGTACAGGGCTGCAGTACTACTAAAGACAATTCCCACTTAAATTAGCCTTAGTACGCCTTTAAATAACAGGGTCTTGAGTCACACCTGCTGGTGAATGGCTGAAAATAGCATCCTGAGCACCTGCAGGGCTGTTGCAATGATGGGGTAGGAGTTGGAAAAGGGCTGCGGGTCTTCCCTTCGGAGTCAGAAAACGAAAGCAGCCCTAATTTGCAATTGGTCCATTCCCCAGCTGGGAATGGGGTATGGTTCTCTGCTTACCAGTGCCTCCGAGGTGTTTTCTCTAGCAGCCAGCTGGATAACAGAGCTGCAAGCTGCAGATATGTTCCTTTCTCTTTTGCTTGCCTCTTGCTTGTTCCTATTTTTTTGCTTCCCTAGACATGACACAGTTCTGTGTCCTAAGCTGGTTCTTTGGAGTGAGCCCGGTGCACAACTCTTCTTCAGGCCAAGCTCCCACTTGAGAGCTGTCTATAATTCTCCTTTCTTTTAATAATGCTCTCGGGACTCTGATGTTGCTGGATCAAACCCTTTTGCCTGTGTCAGACCACAGACAGCAGGCAAGGTTTGTGAACTGAGTTGGAAATAAAGGAGCTTTTTTGTTTTTTAAGTTAGTGGTTCAACCTGTTAAAAAAAAAGATTTTTGTAGTGAAAACTGACCTCTAGATAGGTCTTCAAAGGAGCAGCAACAGCTTCTACCCTGAGTGAAAATGGGACTTTCATTGCCCTTGCCTGTTAGCTGGAGCCCTGTGCAGAACAGGTGGGTGTGTTTCTCTCTTCACTGTGGTAGTTCATTAGTTACCAAGACATGAGGTATGTAAGGGGATGCTCTGATTAGAGGAAATTAAGAACATGTACAACCCTAGAAGTGAGGAGAATTAAGTATGAATTTGGCACTGAATTTTTTCTTGTTTGTTTGTTTTTTTACTATGTGAGCTATCTAGTAAAAGTCAGGGATGAGACTATTTGACTGTAACTCAATGAAAGATGCAGGATTGATTTATTTTCAGTATTTCTCACTCTACTGAGGTATACAGAAACATATCAGTGATTAGTCTGGATTTGGGTGGAGGGACCGTGTTCTCTTCAATCTAGATTTTGGAAAATAACTGCTACGTGTTTATACATATTTATATACAACTGCCTCTCACAGGCACTGTGTGGAGATTTGTAGGAGCTTATAGGAGATAGCTATGACAAAATACATCAGAAGTCAACCTTTAATGGGGGTTGTGCTATCAATTTAGATGTAGAGATTAATAAGCTTTTCCTGGTTGTATTTTTTCCAATTTATAGAAAATTGATCAATAATACTGTAATGCAATGGAGGATTATGTCTTCAAGTAGTTTGTAATCACTTGGATGGTTCTAGTTCTCTTTCCTTGGCATGTTCAAATTGCCACATTTTACACAATATAGATGTAGGAAACCTGGGTGTTAACATTAGCTATTCCTTTCACTCATCTGGTGTTTGTGACAGATGCAAGTATTGGAGTCAGTCATCTAAATACCTGTTTTCTGCATCAAAGCTATAATCTCTACACAACGGCTTCACCTGAAATAAGTAATATTAGCTAATTAAGTTGTCAAAACTGACTGTCTATGCAAGAGTGCAGACTTGCTGTTGATTTTTCTCTCTGAGCTAAGTCCAAGCCAAGAGTTTAATCTACCTTCTCATTCTGAACTTGGTTGTACTACTGTACTTCTTTCTGCTTTTGTCTTTATTCCACTGAAACCTGGACTCCCTGTCTTAAAACATTGACTTTTCTTTCTTCTCAAAGCAATTTAAGTTCAAGATATATGAGTCCAAGCACCAGCTGCAGGCCAAAGTGAAGACAGATTGGTGAAAGAGTATAATGGAGTAAATTGTCTCTGCTGTTGACTATGGACTGGCCCTGCTCTTGATCTTGAGTAAAGTGAATGGTAGCAAAGCCAACATGAGAGCAGATGATTCCCAGCATTAAGTCCATGGCAACCTTTTTGCTGGTAATTAAGAATTTTCAGTGGGAATGTTATTTTACTTTAATTTATAAAATCAATTTACATCAAGATGTATTGTGCTTTTAATTTCTGTTCAAGCACTGAAAGGTTTTACAAATGCCCTTGTATGAGGTCTAAGTCCACTTGACTTCAGTAAAGGCCCACTAAAGGTTTGCCAAACTGTTTGCAGAGTTTAGATGTCTCTTACTAAATACCTTTACTTCCTTAGTCTTCAAAACAAAGCGCCTGACGTTTCTGTGGTATATGGGATAGACTGAAATTACCACATGGAGTCACAAAGCCTTAGTAAAAATATTAAAAATAAAATAAAAAGCAATCTGCCAGTTTTCCTAGATGCAACCTCATATACTTTTAGAAAGCATTTTCATTTTAGGGACTTTTTGTGACTTGACTGGTTTTATTTGCAATTTGTAGATCCATATCAACAAATCTATAACGCTGTTAAAGTTGTTTATAATGTTTTTACTTTATACAAGACATTGGACATGCAAAGTTAATAAGCATTTTACGCTGAAGAAAAGGGTAATTTTTGCTTAATAGTGAGGGTTTGGGCTGATTAAGAATGTTAGCTTATAATGAGGATAGAAAAACCATTACTATTTTTTTTTTCTTAGGTGAAATGGCAGACCATTTAAAATTACATTTGAGCTAGGACCAGGCACTCTGAGAATTTTATGATATATTCAGATCTTCCAGTCTTGTTCAAGCCACTGAAATTTGCAACATTTTGGGCAATAATCTCACTTCCTATGACTAAGAGTGCAACAATAAATACTATTTTTCTGAAAGTGAAAATCTAAGATACCTGCCTGTCTCATGGCAGTCGAAAAAGAGTACAGATGTGACATACAGAAGCAAAGGTCTCCTGTCTCTGCAGTTGCTGATCTGCCACCTTTTGCAAGCACCAGCTTTTTTACTTAATAAAGCAAAAGACATTGCAGTCACACATATATGTTCCTGAGTAAGTCTATGGGCTGCACTGAAGTGTGCCACAGACGTCAAAATCACAGAGGTTTCTTTAGAGAGGGAGTTAGCTATAACATGTTGCTCTGTGTGAGAAAATCAGTATCATCCTCACCTAAGCAGAGGCAAAGCATACCTGAGAAACTGGCATGTGACGCTATTTTGCTTCAGTGGAGCTACACCTGGAGCGATTTAGCGCATCAGGTTTGGTTTGATGGATTTTTTTTTTGCATAAACCAACGCATTGTAGTGGAAGGTGTCCCTGCCTATGCCAGGGGGTGCAACTAGATGATCTTTAAGGTCCCTTCCAGCCAAAACGTTCTATGATTCTGTGATTTAAGAAAGGGAGGAAAATGGTGAAACATGACCAGAAAGTCAGAGAGTTTTTGAAATCTAGTTTCAGTGGTGTTTTAATGGCTTCTTTAGAAGTGATACCTTATTGGTCCAAAAGGCACTATGAGTGACGCTGTAATGACATTTAAGCAGTGCTACAGTGTCACTGACAATGAATTCTACTGAGCCTGGGTGAGAGCTTGAAGTGCTGCTGCAGCTGCATCAGAAACTTTCAGCCCTTAACATTGTTAAGGAGAGCTGGGTGGAGTTTTCAGCAAATCAAGTATTTTAATGGACTGGCTGCTGACGAGGCAGCTGCTGTGTGCATTGTCATCAGAATACTGAGCTGATACATGAGGCGCTTCTATTGTACGAGAGAGGAAAATCTTCCTTTGACTCCACACACAATTCAAATTTGTTCAGAATTAATCATCAGTGTTTCTCAGTGGAGAGCTCTCCGTCCTTCCTCCTGGACCTACCTAATCACACAGTGGTCACAACCTGGGATTTGGACATGAGCACCCATCTCACTGAAGCATAGCAAATGGATTGCTTTTATAACTGACTCTTTTAATATGGAGAGTTACTGTATTTACATTTGTTACTTGCAAGCATCTTGTGAGTTTGCTATACTGAATATCTCCCCCCTGCTCCATGTTACTTCTGTGCGTCTTATTCCACCTTATAATAACTTGTGTTCTTTTTCTGATATCTGTTTGTTTCTTATCTTATACTGTAATTTTCTTTAGAGACTAAAATATTATTAAACATGAATTATGCATTGAGCAGACTCTCTGCTAGAGTCTGAGTGGTCTGTTGCAACCAGAGAATAATCTCGTTTCCTGCACCACTCTCCCAGCTGCACAACTGTCATTTTCTATTACGCTTGCCTTGAACAATTGAGTGTGGCTTGTAATGACAATAATTGCCTCAAAATTGTTTGTCATGTTTGCCTTGTTAGCAACAAACTACTAACTGTTGGTTACAATCAGGTTCTCAGCTATTACTCCATAATTACATCAGGGAATACTTGCAGCCAATAATAGCTGAGAAATTAGAATTATCTTTTCACAAGTAAAATGCTTGCAAGACCATTCACTCTATTCACAGCCACTCATTTTTACATCAGCAATCTAGTGGTAAGTGAAGCCTACCCCTGTGTAAAGGGCTAGCTGCAGACCTGTGTCCTTTTGCATCTTCAGAACAGTTGTATTAGTGGTGTACAGGTCCTGTAACAATATGTATTTCACTTTGGCAATCATACTGACCAACCAAGCTGTCTCTTCCTTATGCAGGTACTGAAGGGAGTCTGCTTTTGATCTCAGTGTGCAAGTCCTTGTAACTAAGCTTAGCTGGATTTCTGAAAGTGTTGCTTGGTTTTGGTCGATATTCTTTGTTTTCTTCCCTTAGCGTATCTCAGGCTGTTCTCTCCTATTTCTCTTTAACATTAAAAAAAAAAGGAGGGGCATTCTGCTACAGAGATTAAGTTTTGCTTTCCAGTAAAGGCACTTTATCCATTTTATCCTGTCAAATGTACCAATTGACTTTAGCAGAGGCTATGTGCACAGATTGTTTGATTTAATTTGTCTACTTCCTTATAGTACAGGTGGAGGGTTTTTTTAATAGTTACTGTTAAAATGCATGCTAGGCATTGACTCCCCTTTTTTTTTCCTATTACATATACTATAGAATAATATAATAGAGCATTTTTTTCAGGAAAAGGAATTTAAAAGGATGTCCTTTAAAGAAAATTATATTTAGCCATTGATTCTTCACTGTGTTATATTTTAATTAAGGAAGCTGTTAATTTATTTTTTTTCTGAGCAGGAAATGCCCTGGAGACATTGGGCTGTCTTGCAAAAGATATTTTTAATGGAAATTTCTTTGAAGCATTTCTTGTTTGATAAAATATTTGTAATGCTGAATGTTTAAAATTAGTAGTAATTTTTTTAACCAAATGCAAATAGTTTGATTACAAGAAAAGATGAGTACTTTTTCAGTGGTATAGTCTTTTGTAATATTAAAACACAAAGGAAGGGGTTATATATATTTTCCTGAGATTTGTGAAGAGGTGTTTTCAAATAATTGGTTTAATGTTGCCAGATAATCACTGTATCTGTTATCCTGAAGCAGAGGGATGTGCCATCTCTGGCACTTCTTAATAACAGGATGGAAAAAATGATGCAATCATCCTGAAAGTTTCAGGATAGGTTGAACTCCAGTGGTGTCCTCCAAGTATTCATGAACACTGATAGCCTGGTTATTGTGAGAGAGGAGCTGGTTTGCAGGCTGACTGGAGAGAGAAAGATACAAGAACAATTAAATTTCGCATCAACACAGATTAGAATACAGTCTGACTCATTTTACAAGTTTATTTAGCACTTGGTGACTGGTTAACAGCCTGCTGGGAGGTGTGTGAGGCTCAGGCAGTCTCTCCATTGCTGCATGCCAGATGGACACTGACCAGTTCTGACCACTGCAGGAGCAGCCTTCCAGACTGACAGACTGACAGACTTCAGTAGCTACTCAGACCCACTCTGGCAAAAGATGTGGAGGAGCACACTATGTAATGGCCTTTGTTGGCTCTACTATGTGTGATGCTGAGAAACCAATTCAGAACCTCAGCTGTAAGTGCTGGCATTACTAATAGAATAAATTAAGATAAAAGCTAAATTTATGTAACATACAACTTTGAGACTTAGGTGCACAGAACTGAAGAGAAATTGATGCCTTAAGTTAGCTCCAAGAAGCTTTTCTCCACTTCCATCAGATAACAACCCATCAGGATGCCAGCCTTGCAGCTAGAATGTGGCTTTCCAGCAGAAAGATTGCCTTGAGATCAGACTCTGCTGAAGTTCCTGCTTATGGGGATAGTTGCATCTTTGTGTTGAAAGTCTTTCCTCAGTACTTCAATTTAACTTCAATGTTTTTACAAGCTGCCTTTTTCATGATGTAAATCAAGGAGTCAGTTTAATGCATCTCTGGAAGAGTAGTGATGCTTCTACTGAACTTCTAGCTGTTCTGATATCCTGTGTGCTTTACTGGGTAGAGTTCCCTAAGCAGAAGGCAGAGTGATCCTTGTTAATAACCATCCAAGATCACTACTATAGACTGTTAAACTTCTGTAAAATTAGTAATTCCTTCTGACTGGAAGGTGGAGTTCAAACCTCTATGCTTAGCTTTTTGTACTCTGAAATTTGAATTTCACATAAGCATACACCTTGGCAAGGAGATTTAAATAAGATCATAAACCAGAAAAAAAGAATGTGATTCACTGGCAGCTTTTAAATAAGGCAATAGTAACAGATACTTTGGGGCAATAATTGATTAGAAAATTTGATTTTTTGCTATGAGAAACTGTAATAAAACCATGGTATCAACAAACTACTCTAATCTTAGAAGTGATAATTGCTATTACTAATTGGATAGGAAAAGAAATTAGGAGATACAAACTGGGATTAGGTTTTTTTTTTTCCTCTGTAAAAACAAAATAGAGAGATGACATTTCAGTTACACAAAGTTACTGTTCCAAGAAGAACCAAAAAATGAAGTATAATAAAATTTTAATGACTTAATTGGCAAAGACATACAGTGAGTTTGTTATGTCACACTATTTAAGTGTCTTGTGGATGATTTTCTGAAGGGAGCTGATGCTGCAACCTGTCAAAGAGACAATAGCAAGACAGAGCTACGTGATGTGGGAACTCTTAATGTAAATTACTTGGAATGGAAGAAATAAGTCCTCTGCAAAAGGAAGTGGTACAAATAGTGAGAGCAGCAGGGTGGTCTAGAGAGCTAGAAAGTAAATGGAAGCAACTAATGCTTTCAAATCAATTTTAAAAAGGACTCCTTGCAGTGTATAAAGAAGCTATAATTCTTAGTCTTTGAATCATTTACAGGTCTGCATACATACATACATACATACATCTTCTAGGATTTCTGTCTGTTTAAAAACAATCGGTAACTTTTAAAAGATATCCCTCTGAGGTAACTGTTCAAGGACTGTATTTGTATCAAAGGTTTGAAAGAACTTTGACTTTTTGTGACTTGGTTTTTAGACATTTTATCCATCTCCAAAATACATGGATGCAATGCAAATCTTACTGAAATCCATCATGAGAATTTCTGTGAACTCCAGTGGAGACAAGGTTTACGTAATAGATTCTCTGTAGCTGAATGAATCCTGAAGTAGTTAATGTGGGCACTGAAACTGCTACTGTATCTTTAATTAAAACATCAGTGCAATTTATGCAGTGATGATAAGCTTTAATTCCTCAAGCTAGCCAAGCTCTGTCTGTTCCTGTATCTTCATTTCTTCTTTCTGCTACATTTCTGCTGTTCTCTACTAGTTACGTGTGCTCTCTAGGAACTGTTCCTCTTAGATTCCTGCAACAGGCTATAATCCCTGGTTACTCCTGTAAGACTGCAGTCACAGACTTGCAGTTGTACATATTATTATATCTTCTGCAAATATGCCCTACTTTAATTAAAGGCATGGATGTTGTAAAGCCTCTTAGCAGGGACAAATATTTTTCTTTTCTCTGAATCAGCTATTCAGCAGTGGGCTTCTATTCACCCCCTGGAAAAAATGGGGCCTAAAATGATTGCTTGCTCTAGGAGTTGAGGAACTGTGGTGACAGTACTAAAAGGCAAGTGGCACAGGTAGATTTCAAAGATTTCAAAGAGTGAAACAGCAGCCTGGCCAAGTTTTTCACAGTAATTTAAGAAGGAGTGTTCCATGGTGATCCTTGAACTTAATTGTCTCAGTTGGCGTTGTAAAGTGTTGATTTCAGTAGAAGCTTTCTTAACTGCTGCTTTTCAAAGGAAAGGGTGGACATGGTAAAACTATCATTTTTCTGAGAAACAATTTTTCACCACCTAGGAAATTGTGTACACTTCTAGCCTTTTACAGGCAGCTCTGATGCTATCATGGCCATGCAGAAGAACGGGGTTTTTTGAGAAGAGCTTCTACTGCCCAGATAATTTACTTGGATGGGTAGTGGTAGCCTATTTGTCCTTTCTGTTTCTTAAAACCCCTTCCAGTGTAATGCCTGGTTTTGTGTAGTCTAGTTCATAGAATCATAGAATCATAGACTGAGCTGAGTTGGAAGGGACCCATCAGGATCATTGGGTCCAACTCCTGGCCCTGCACAAGACGCCTCAAGAGTCACACCATGTGCCTGAGAGCATTGTCCAAATGCTTCTCTGTCAGGCTTGGTGCTGTGACCGTTTCCCTGGGGAGCCTCTTCCAGTGCCCAAACACCCTCTGAGTTGAAGAATCTTTTTCCTGATATGCAAACTAAATCCCTCCAACTCACCTTCATGCCATCCCTTGGGTCCTATCACTGGTCACAAGAGTGAAGAGATCAGTACCTGCCCCTCTGCTTTCCCTCACAAGGTCTCTGCTCAGTCTCCTCCAGGCTGAACAGACCAAGTGACCTCACCCACTCCTCATATGGCTTCCCCTCAAGGCCCTTCACCATCCTCGTGGACCTCCTCTGAATGTGCTTTAATGATTTAATGTCTTTTTAATATTGTGGTGCCCAAAACTGCACACAATATTCTACATGAGGCTGTCCCAGTGCAGAGCAGAGCTGGACAATCCCCTCCCTTGTCCAGCTGGCCATGCTGTGCCTGATGCCCCCAGGACAGGGCTGGCCCTCCTGGCTGCCAGGGCACTGCTGACTCATGTTCAATTTGCCATCGACCAGGACCCCCAGGTCCCTTTTTGCACCCTGTTTTCCAGCATCTCATTCCCCAGTCTGTACACACAACCAGGATTGTCCTGTCCCAGATGCAAGTCAATAGTCTGCATGGCACTTCTGTTCAATTTATGGCTTTTCTTTAGGCTAGCTTTGAGGCCTTCTAGTGCATCTGTTGTTTTTTGTAGATGCTTGATGTGAGCCTCTGTGACTAGAAAAGGATTCTGCAATATGGTTCCTGGGAGAAGGACAACAGGGATGTCCCAAATCTGGCATGTCCCAGTCGAGCATGCTGTAATGGCTCTCTGCTTCTTAACTGAAATATGTTGTAGGACCCTGTGTTGCTTGTGATCTGGCTAACGCCTGGGCATGGGAGACTGGCCAGAAAGGTCCCAGGCCTAAGTGATCATCCAGTACACACATATGAGGGAGAGAGAAGATGCTAGCAGTACCAGTATCTGTGGTTCTTTTAATGTGTATGCAGATAGAAGAGAAATAACTCTTTGGTTTTTAAGCTCTTTCTGCCTTGCAGAGTGAATTTCTCTTAATAATAAGGAGTTTCTTTAAAGATATTTCTGTTTTGGAAATCTAGTCTCCCATGCTATTTGACCACTTCTTGGGATTACTGCAGTTAGCTACACTTTGAACCTGAATGAAAAAATGAGGAGAAACCACCCTCTGGACTCCTCCATTATTCCTGCTCAGAGTGAAAACTGTCCCCCTTCAGCACCCCTCAAGGCAGGAAAATTTTACTTATTCTGCTTTCCTATGTGAGTATGTGCTGGATGCCTTTCCACTTGTTTCTCCCTGTCTGTACACACAGATGTGAACAGAAATCAGTTCTGAAGAAAAATCCAGAGAGTAAAGGATTAGGAAGGCTGTGTAGGGAGTAGCTGAGATTGAACTTGCCAAGGTTATTTTTCCATCAGCATTTATTTAAAATAAAGTTAGCATTGAGTTTTATGTTGGCCCAGTTTTGTATTTTGTAACACAATATGAAACAAATACGAATCTAATTCAAGTTTACACAGATGTATTTATTACTATGAATAGATTCTCTATTAGTAGGTTTTATACCCATATTTATAAATCTATATTTCTCCTATCACAAATATACATATGTATCTTTATATAGATGTCTATTTCTAAATAAAGTGAACAGATCACTGAAGAGAGGTAGAGCTTGATGGCATGGGAACCTGTTTTTAAGCATGCATTTTCCTGTACTCTAATTAGAGATGGTCTCTGAGAGCTCAGAAATACCATCGGCCCAAATTTTTAAAGAGGCAATTTTGTGAAGGCTAAATCCAACCAAAGCAGTATACATTCCAATACTCACGAATCTCTGAGGCAATAAAGCAGAGCTTATAGAACTGTAAAATCACAGAATATCAGGGTGGAAGGGGACTTCACGGATCATCTAGTCTAACCTTACTTGGCAAAAGCATGGTCTGTACAACGTGGCCCAGGACCCTGTCCAGCTGCATCTTAATTATTTCAATAGCTGATTGTTCTCATTGTGAAAAATTTTCCTCGTGTATCTAATCAGTATCTCCCCAGAAGTAGCTTGTACCCGTTACCCCTCATCTTTTCCATGTGACTCCTTGTAAAAAAGAGAGTCCTTATCTTTGTAGCCACCCTTTAAATAGTGGAACATGGCATCAAGATCTACCCTAACCCTTCTTTTCTCAAAACTGAACGAACACGGTTCTTTTAGCCTTTCCTCACACAGCAGGCTTCACAGTAATCTGATCATCTTTGTGACCCTTCTCTGTACCTTCTCCAGCCTTTCCACACCTTTCTTTGTATAGCAGGCGCCAAAACTGCACACAGTATTCCTGGTGCAGTCTGGCAGGCACTGAGAGTGTATATCTGCTGGTGATGCTCTTGTTGACACCTTTGCTGCAGCAGCACAGTGCTCACTCATATTGAGGTTGCTGTGCACCAGGACCCTCAGCTCCTTTTCTACAAAACTGGTCTCTAATCCCTGGGTAGATCCCATAATATGTTGCACTTCTGGATTATATTTTCCCAAGTGCAAGACCGTACATTTGTCTTTGTTCAACTTGATAAGGTTCTTGTTAGCTCACTCTTCTAACCTATCCCGGTCTTCCTGCAGTCTGGCATTCCCTTCTGAAATGCCCACTTCCCTACTCAGTTTGGTATTGGCAAACTTTGTCAGTGTACACTTGATCCCATCTTCCAAATAGTTTGTGATGATATTAAACAGCGTTGGGCCCCACATGGATCCCTGGAGGACCCACTTCTGTCAGGTTCCAGTTTGAAAAGGAGCTGTTCACCACCACCCTCTGGGTGCAGCCTGTCAGCCAGATCCCCACCCACCGCACTGATCACATGTCTGGATCATAACACATCACTTTCTCCAGAAGGAGGCTGAGGGAAACCATGCCAAAAGCATTGGAGAAAGCCAGGCAGACAGTGTCCACCTCACCCCACATCAAGTGAACAGGTTACTTTGTTGTAGAAAGTGATCAAGTTTGTCACGTACAATGTGCCCTTGGTGAACCTGTACTGGCTTTTCCTAATCTTGTGCTTCATCTGACTTAAGATAGCCCCTAGGAGGATTTGTTCCATAACATTCCTAGGGACTGAAGTAAGACTGATGAGCCTATAATTTCCTGAGTACTCCTTTAAGACCTTCTTGTAGGTGGGAGTGGAATTAGTCTTCTGCCGATCTCCTGAGACATCCTGGATCTCCAAGGCTTCTCAAAGATTATGGAGAGTGGCCTCACAATAATGTCAGTCAGTTCTCCTAACAACGCCCTTGGGTGGATATTGTCAGCCCATTGATTTTAGGGGCCAATCTCCTGTGATAGTTCACACACCAAATCATCCTTTACTGTGGGTGGGACTGTGTTTACATCAACCTGGATTTTTGTACCCAAGGCCAGGCGCAAAAGTGTGGATAAAGACAGAAGTGAAGAAAATCTTGAGAACCTCGGTCCTTTCAGCATCACTGGTGACTAATTCACCTTTCCTGTTTAACAGAGGGCCAGTATTTTTCTTCTGTTTCTGCTTGTTGTTTACGTACTTGAAGAACACTTTCTTGTGGTTAAATGTCTTGCTTTCTTGTTTTGGTGTGCATGGAAAAGGTTTTGTTTGAATGTGTTTCAAACATATCACAAGGTGTGTGCCATCTATACCAGCTTGTTTTTTCCTATTCAGGAGAGGCAGCAGTGGAAAACAGCAGATGTCAGTATCTGTAGTTCCTATCAGAATATTACAGGTTATGTCTGAGAGACAGCAGTAGCTAAAACAGTTCAACAGCACATTCTTCCTCCAGGGATGCAACAACAAAAATAAATTTGGATGGCTGTCTCTTGTATAAGTAGGTTCCATATATATATGTGTGTGTGTATACACATACATTCATGTAAAAATAAATATGAATCCATAGTGAAGCTCTATCCATCTCTCAAAGTGTTCTTCTGTTACAGGACCAGGGAATCTTAGGGGCTTCCTCTCAGAGCCATTTGCAGTGGTGCTTTGTAGGGCAGGTCAGAGACTGAGTGGAGAAGACTTGTGTGACAATCCAACTGGAGTGCTGTGTGCAGCTCCAGGATCCTCAGTACAAGAAAGACAAGTGCTTGTTAGAATTGGTCCAGAGGAGGGCCACAAGAATTGTCAGAGGGATAGAACAACTCTTCTATGAGGACAGGCTGAGAGAGCTGGGATTGTTCATCCTGGAGAAGAAAAACCTCTGGAAAGATCTTAATGGAGCCTTTCAATATGTAAAGGTGGCATGTAGGAAAGAGAAAGGGAGACTTTTTTCCAGGGCCTACAGTGACAGGACAAGGGATAATAGTTTTAAACAGGAAGAGGATAGGTTTTAGATTGGACATAAGGAAGACTCTTTTTTATGATGAAGGCAGTGAAGCACTGGAGTAGGGTGTCCAGAAAAGTTGTGAATGCCCCATCCTTGTTCAGGGCCAGGTTGGATGGCGATTTGAGCAACCTGGTCTAGTTGAAGGTGTTCGTGCTCATGCAGGGTGTTGAAACTAGACTGCTCTCAATGTCTGTTCCAACTCAACCCACCCTTTATTTCTGTGGTTGCACTAATCAAGGTGAGAACATATACACTCCAACTTATAAGGCCTCTGTCCGAAAATAAAGGAGATTTCTGGATCATTTCAGGTGGAATTTTTTTTTCCTGCCATGCCTGTCTGGGCAGCCAATAAGGTAGCAGGATCATGAAAGGTCCCAAAATTGTAGAGTGGGTTGAATAATTTAAAGCTGGATATTCTTGTTACTGGAATATGATCAGGAGGTGCTTCCTTCCTCCTACGACCTTTCATTTGTCTGCCTTTGTTGGTAAAAGGCTTTTTTTTCCTGCTATCATTTAAACATCAAGACAGTTCGAGAAGGAAATGAATTCTGGAGTAAAAAGCTTTGTGCAGTGGTGTCAGGTGATAAGGAACAATTTATTTCACGAGTTCATGTAGTTATTGGGGAAGAATTCTGAGGCTTTTGTCTGTAAGGTGTGGATTTTAACAGGAGAGAAACAGTTCTCATAATAATCCTTAGTTCTCGGTCTAAGGAAGTCTGAAATACTTCTCCTCAATACTTCATCTTTGCTTATTTGCCAGCTGAAACTATGTCATGGGAGAGGAGAATGGTAGTAAAGGAAAGGGTGCTGTTTTTGAAAGGCATGTTCTTTGAGGAGAATGGACTGGTGTAGAGCAAATGGAAAGGTCTATCTTCATGCTTGTTTCTGAGTATGAGATGAGAAAGTCAGTTTTAGCAGCAAGGAAAAGCAGTTTTCCAAAGAGTTGTCTGACAGATGCAGAGTCAGTAGTGATGGGCTTGGCAGAGACATAAGTGGTAGTTAGACCTCTGTCTCCTGCAGAGAGGTAGCAGGAGAGAGAGCACTCTTCTACCATTGGTGCCTTTTAAACCACTGCTCTTGGTGAAGGTTTGCTAGTTCTCTTCTAGTCACTCCCTGAAGAAGCTGTTTAAAAGAGTATTACTTGCCAGTGTGTGAAAGGAAAATGTCAGTGCAGGCAAATTTGGATGTCTTGCATCTTGTTCCCAGTGGGCCTACTTTGGTTTATAGCAAATGAGGACCTAACCTTTTTTAAAAACAGGCATTATTTTCTGTTTACAATACTGATTTCTGTGGCAGTTGATAGTTGTCAGTGCACCCCTGTAAGCATGAAAAACATGATCTTAACTTTATTAATTATTAGCACAATACAGTAGCCCAAAGTGTAGCAGAAATAAAGCAAACATATTGATGTCCACCTGCTATCCATTTTCATCTTCAGATGGTGAAGAAACCACATAGATGTTAGTGGTAAACACCTGTGTATTTCAGTATAACAAAATCTGTTTTGGAATACCAGCAAGTCAGTAGCATGGCATGAGTGGCATGCCTTATTATATTGTCTGCATTCCAAAAGAGATGCTGTCACCTCTTCAACCCACCCTCTGCATGTGGAGTATCTTTTCAAAGCAATCTGAGAGTTTTTGCCTAAGCGTTTAAACTGAAGGTCTGATTCAGTAGTTTTATTGTTCGAAGTAGTAGTGCTAAAGGAAGCGTTTTTAATTGGGAGCATTTGGAGGAATGTTTCCATCTTTGTTAAATGTACTCATCCATATAACAAGAGTGACAGCTTTTTCCAGTGACTCAGAGCATCATTAATCCAGAAGGTTAGAGTTATTAGAAGAGATAGCACAGCTCAGAGAGGTTACTCTTTCATCTCTCTAGATGCATCAGAAGGCTAGTGGAGCTGGGGAAATGAGGCAAGGCAGAAGATGGGTCTTCTGTCAGAAGAAGGGACTTGGACAGATGAAGAATGTCTGTTGCTTTGTGTCACAGCAATATATATGTTATTTAGAAGCTGGTGGTATCAGAAGTTGCATCATGACTGAAGAAGCAGTATGACTGAAGGCCAGAACATACCTTGCATGCTCTGAAATAAAGAAAACAGAAAAGTCCAAACCATGTGGTTTAATAAATTGAGTTTCTGGTTTGGTGATGCTGGAATTTATTGATGGCTGTAAGTAATGTGTTCCAGAAACTCTCGTGAATGAGTAAAGAAGAGGGAGGACATTACTGTCATACTCCTTTCATGAGAGTGAAGAGAGATGATGGAGGATTTTTGGCCACTACAAGCTCTGTTGGGAGTAAGTTGTAGAATTAGTGGAAAATATTCCACCTTAAATCTGAACTACATCTTAATGAAATGTGACCAGTTTTTGGGAGGAAAGGATGGAACACTGAAAATTGTTTGTTTTTGTTTTGGTTTTTATTCCCCTGGATATTCACACTGATTCAGCACTGACTATATTTATAATATTTTTTTCTTTCAAAAAATCCACTCCTTTGACATTAAAGAGGAACAGCTTTTACACTAAGCCAGAAATCTGGAGGATATTTTAAGATCCACCTACATCTTGTGAGATAGTCTTTACTACTCTAAATTAGATTCCCTAAACATGCCAAATATAAGAATGAGTAGAACATATGGATTGGCCAAAGGTATCTGAAGTAGGAGCATTTTTTTCTTCCTGCTACAGCTCAGCCTGAAGTGTGACAGGCACTTTTGGTGACACATTTGTGCAGGAAGGATAGGCTAGAAGCTTTCTCTCTGTAAGAGCTTGCTGACTTCATGACATGATTACATAAAAAGCCATAGGGAATCTGTAAGTTGTTAATGTTTTCAAGGTAGGGCTGAGGCCTTGCTTTTTGGGTTTTTCCTTATACCTATATAGATCTGGTGCAGGCAAGCTTTGGAAAATACAAAAAAAGCCAGTGAGTTCCTTTGTTCTTTGCTATAAATATGGTCATCGATGAACCCTTTTAAAGTCCTTGTTTACAAAAAGTGACGTTTAAGCTTGAGCCCAGGTTCTAGGTCTTTATTAGCTAGTGTTGGGGCCTTATGGATTGCACATCCACACCTTTAGCCAAAATGAATTTTAAATGAGTTGAAACGTACTGACAAACCCTGCAACATGGAGAGGAGTTTAGCAGAAGAAACAATAGTGGATAGTTTCATCAGTTACTCTGATTCCAAATTTTCAGTTTGCTGCAGGGTCTGTCTTGGGCTGGAGTCCCCTCAGGATCAGCTGAGTGCAAAAAATGGCTCAAACACACAGCCTTTCATTATTATCTCTCAAATGGGAGCTGCTGACTCTCTGACCCTTGTTCCATTTTGGGACTAATTCAGACACATATGGAAGTGGGCTCGAACTTTATCCCTTTCCATTGAGTTTGCCACTTCTATGGACTTCACACTGAGGTAGAGGCACCTGTATGCTTAGTTGCACAGTCAAATGAAGCTGTTCCCTGTTGTGTGGATTCTCAGTGCTCTGTTTCCAAAGAGACTGTAACCAGGAACATACAGGAAGAGCTGAAGGTTGTCCAGGAAGGCTGGCTCTCTCCAGCTTCTGGCTCTGAGAAAGCTTTGGAGGAGCAGGGTAAGGAATAGGAATTTTAGCTGATTGAATGATTGACTGCATATTTGTCTTGGCAGGATGTGTCAAGAATCCTCTGAGCTGTAAGCACCTCTCATTTATGCACAATATACATCCTGGGTTTGGAGGAGAAAGGAATATACTGTTTTAATAGAGATTAAAGAATAATAAACAGTGCACAGGTTGCTCAGCTAAAATTATCATTAACAAGTGTGGCAACATCCTTAGGCAAAGGGTTGATTTGATAATGAAAAGCCATCATCCTATCTGAATAGACAGCTATTGGACATAGACTGCCAAGAGATTGTCTGCTGACCTTTTTGAAAATATGAATGCTTAGCTGCAAATGTTTTAAACTCATTCTTTTTGAACTGCCCAGCCTATGAGAATCAGTCAAGAATAGCTTTGATGAGTGTGTGCTGGAAGATGTTCCTTGAGGGGAGAGATTTTTGCACTGGCACACATATTTTACATCACTGCACTTCCCTGTGTGTATTCATATCTCTTTGGGCTCATTTCCACAGTGTTTGTTTCTTTCATTCAAATAATCTGCCTTTGATTAAGCAGGCTTTCAATTCTTTTTAAAAGCCCTGTGGCATGTTAAAGGTTCACTTTTTGATCGTGTTGCATTTTCTGTCTTAGTGTACACAAGTATGTTCAAGGTTATGAATAGAAGATATTTTATAGATACTGTTAGGTTCTAAACCTACACAGGTGGTGCAGAATCACGTTTTTGTGACCATTTTAAGTTGCAAAAGTCACGTGGACACAAAGGTCCATCAGAAGGCAGTAGATTTCATGCACAGATGGACAGGATTGTTTTTTAAATAAGAATTGACTTTTCAGATTGTACATATGATTTACCATTTTTTCACCAGCATATGAAGGAGGCTACACAGAAATCTGTTGAGCAGTTTTGACTTAGAGTTTTTTGGATTTAGTCTGAAGGTGTACTGCTATGTGAGAGAAACAGCTACTCTGAATCTAAAGTATATCTGAAAAAAATAGTATGAGAAAACTAACTAAAGTGGAGTCTCTTAAATGGGCAAGTGGGAGGCCCTCAGGCAATGAGAATTTGATTTTCATACTGCTTTCTTACTAATACTGTATGAGTTTAAGTGTTTCTTCTTAAGAGATAAACCCCTTTGATTCCCTGAGAGAAAAAGATAGTTAATACCATCTGTAAAAGCCATTAAGTGTTCGTTAGGCCTAAATATAAGAAAAGCCTTTTAACTAGTCACATGGGCAGGAAGGATAAGATGGCTAATATTCAGATATATTCATACAGATTGTCCTCTTTGCCTTTCTGCATTTTGTGGGAAATCTGACTCTTTCATATTGAGGAATGTGGGAAAGATAAAAACTATAAATGTATACCCAAGTTCCTGAACTGCATTTCAGATAATGTAGGGGAATGTAATGTCATGACAAAAACTTTAAATCAGCAAATTAAATGAGCAAAAGCTTCAACTTTCGAGCTGGGTGCCCCTTATTCAGACATCAAATCCGTGTCTTTGAGATTGCATTAAGCTAATGTAGACTGATTTTTCAGAGGTCATTGAGGCTTGCCCTTTACTGGTTCCTTTACTAAATGACTGCAGGGGATCCTACCTATTTTACACTTGCTGATAGGCACTGAAAGGTGACAGTTTAGCCAAAATGAATGAAAAATCATTTAAAAGGATATTTTACTAAATACTGACAGTGTCTGGCTCTACCTATGACCAGCTTGGAGTCATGGTTAGCTACACCATGTGACAATGTCCTCCTGTCCCACAGCTCCTGGTCCAGACTGGGGATTGTCCCAAGCCCTCTGCAGACCCGTTCTGACTTGCAGGCCTGAGGTCTTTCCAAGCAGGGTGTGTGGGCAGAGTGAGGACTCATGCCCTGGCTGGGGAGCCATGAAGTGCTTTCCTGCCCCTTTTAAGACTTGATCTGTAAAATGGTCCCTCAGAATGTTTGGCAAATATTTATGGATTAATCTCAGAAAATTTTAAAACATCCACTGCTGATTCAGATTTGGGTTTTGATGACTGAATTTGCAAAGGTATTTAGCTGTGTAATTTCATTAAAACCAATGAGAACCAGGTCTCTGTCTACTCACTGGGTAAGAGTTGTGAAATTATGCAGGCATTTACTGTGGGTTAATAACTCTAATAACATTTCGCTGCAGTGTTGCTTCTGTGGATTTTTCCTGTTTTGTTTTCTGAAGAGCATATTTGTTTTTTAAAAACATAATGTAACCATCAATTACTGTAATAGCCACTAGAGGTCTACTGATATCAAAATTCCACCAACATCAATTATTTCTGTAAGTATTAAAAATATTTTACCCAAAAGAAAATTCTTCTTACTAAACTATGCCTACTTTGTGAGGTGTATAATTTAAATGATCTGAATTTTTAACTCCTTAGAGTTGTTTTTAATTGTCATATTTAACTGAAGTAGGGAAGAGCTGCAATGTAAAACTCACAACTGAAAAGTGCCTTAAAAGATTGCCAACTATATTCACATAAGTAAGTATATTAAAATGTAATTCACTGGATAGAATATATTTCTTAGTGGTTAACCTTGAAGCAAACAGTGTTTTAATGAAATTGTTGTACAATTAATAGCTTCTTATGGCATTATTGAATTCTATATGCCTTTGAGGATCAATTTTATTTCTCAGAAAATAAAACAATCTTCAAACCTTCTTTTAAATTACCTTAGTATGATACCTTGTAAATTTCTAACAGCAAGTGGGAATTAGATTACTGCATTTCCTTTAGGCCTAGTTATTCATCACAAGAACAGGAATGTACTCACTGGGACAAAAGGGATAACAAGTAACATTAATGACTTTTTTCTGGT
This sequence comes from Corvus cornix cornix, assembly GCF_000738735.6. Lineage (NCBI taxonomy): Eukaryota > Metazoa > Chordata > Aves > Passeriformes > Corvidae > Corvus > Corvus cornix. The sequence goes on along the minus strand of NC_046333.1, from coordinate 110,897,187 downwards.
GACTTCCCCATCAGGTGAAAAATGCTTCTTCTCTGTTGAAACAAACACAAAAACCAAAACCAAATGAAGTCTGTAAATTGCAGTTTCCTGTGATTCATGAGCTCCTTACCTAGAGTTTGTAGGGATTCAAGCTGCAGCATGAGAGGATCCCTTTGAGACCTAGTTAATGGTTAGAGTTGAACATGACTGTTCGTACTCAGCAAAATGTTTTTGCATCCTTTTTGTCATGGCCTAACAAGTCATGGAGCCTGTGAGTCTCATAGGAAGTGTCAGACTCCTCAGATCTCATCTGATGGTGCTTTCGGTTTGGTGTCTGCCAAGTGGAGATATTTTGGTTTTTTTCCTTTTTTTTGAAAGAAGGTGGTATCACAGGCAGTGTCACTGAAAGCAGCTGCAAAGGATACAAACAAGGCCTGATTCAGAACATCTGTAAAACTTCCTGATGTGTGCTAAACTGTATTAGGAGCTTTGTTGGACTGGGATACATCTTAGTGGAAATATTTGTTGTACATTGTGTGAGTATTGGGTCTTGTAGTGAAATATTGTTTGTGTTCTGACTGTATTGTGACTGCTGTGCCTAGTGCTAGCTCTTACCTTGTGCATAGTTTTCCTCACTCACTGAAGGATGAGGGCTGTGAGAGTGTAGTGACTTCAGTTAGTTCTGTGTGTGAAGTCAGTGGCTTATGGCTGGTAGCTAAAGAAAAGGAAAACCTACAAAGTCTGTCTCTTTTTTCAGACTATTTATTATAACGGGGAAAAATCTGATGGCCACATCTGTCAACCTTAATATTTATGAAGGTATCCAGACCTGCCTCTTATTGGTCAGAGTGCTTGGTATGAGTACACCTCTTTAATAGGAGAGGAAATTGTTAGTGTGATAGCAGAAAAACTCAGCGTAAATGATTAACTAAGGGTTTCCATAAACCTGTGTATAAATGTCCACTGTGTACATAAATCATGCCCAAGATAGTTCTCACTTACTGCCCTTTGTGGAAATATTTAATTTCTCTCCATCCTCAGTTGTAAGAGGAAATGCCACATGAAGAGGTCAACACTTTCCTTAGGAAAGACCAGTGAAATTAGTTCTTTTAAGAATATCCTTGCTTTCTTCATTGGACCGTTGGAGAATAAGTCAAGTCCTTTGTGTGAAAGGCAGAAGAGCAGATTCATTCAAGAGAGTGCTGGGAAGTGTCTCTCTGCACGAGTCTGGAACCAGCATCCCAACAGGTATTCCCCTGAGAGAGCAGGTGGCAGAGCTGCTCTGGCCTTTCTGGGGCTTGAGGGGAAGGTAGTGTGAAGTTGCTGTCAGGGCTCCAAAGAAGTCTTTTTAGTGAAGCTGGTTAGGGCAAAACAGATATAGCCAGAGTAGCTTGGAAGAGTGAGGACAAAGGGTGCCTTCTCCACCCATTTGTCTATCCTGTTCATTAGCATCCATTCATCTCCTGAATGAGAAATTATTTTATCTGTTTTCATCTAGTGTTGAGAGACCTGGTTGAAAAAAATCTACAGATAATTATAATTGTTACTGTTGCTAGTGTTATTAGTGTTATCATCATCATCATAATCATCTCTCTCTTAATAGTCCCCAGAAATTGTTCTGGTGCTAGGTCCACATGCCGACTTTGTGATGACTGTAGCTTCCTGTACAACCCTAAGTTGTTCCTAAAGTGCTGGGCAACAGGCAAAATACTGTGACCGTCTGGCTTTCCTCCTGAGCATCCCATATTTGAGAGGAATGAATGCTTAAAAGTGATTAGTGTGAGGGACAGAAAAGAGACAAGATACATCATGAGCATGGGCTATTATGGTTTTCATATTTAAGTAAAAGCAGATGTAAGCTATGTGAGGCTAATGAGGCATTACTTACAGAGTCTCAATGTGGCAAAACTAATGGGAACATTTTTCTTCTTAGCTCTAAAATATAGTGTCTAAATGGAATTATATGGCAGAAAGGGTGGAGCCAGCATGGCATTTTCTCCAGATGTTTGAATTCCTAGTTATTCTTTCGCCAGAGCTGGTGATTCATCTCTTCAAAGCTTTATTCCCTGTGTCTATGTCAGCAGTATTGTGAACACCTTCACAGTTTCATTTTTGTTTTTTGCAAGTAGTGAGTTTGGGGGGAAAAAAAGAATATTTGGACTTGGAAAATGCACCTTATTATCCCTTTTCCCCTGGGTAGAATGGGGCAAATTTCCATCCTCTGGCTTCCTTTCTCTGCAAGAAGAGGATGAGGAATCAAATGGCAGTTCATTAGCACTCAGTGTGCTTACTACTATCTCAGGCTGGAACCTCTGCCAGGAACAAAGGCATTAGAAGTAAATGAGAAGAATACTGCAAGACTGCAAGAAACCCAACCCTTTCTCAAGCTGGCAGATACAGAATCATAGAACTTGGTGGAAAAGATCATTGAGTCCAACACTAACCCAGCACTGCCAAGTCCGCCACTAAATCATGTCCCTGAGTGCCACATCTACATTTCTTTTAAATACCTCCATGGCTGGTGGTTCAACCATTTCCCGGGGCAGCCTGTTCCAATGCTAGACAACCCTTTCTGTGAAGAAATTGTTCCTTGTAACCAATCTATAACTCCCCTGACACAACCTGAGGCCATTTCATCTTGTGCTGTCACTTGTTATCTGGAAGAAAAGACTGACCCCCACCTGGCTACAGCCTCCTACAGGTGGTTGTAGAGTCCTTTTCTCCAGGCTGAACAACTGCTCTCACTCACAACTGAGCTCACTCAGCTGCTCTTCATAGGATTTGTGCTCCAGACCCTTCACCAGCTCTGTTGCCCTTCTCTGGACATGCTCAATGTCTTTCTGGGAGTGAGAGGCCCAAAACTGAACACAGGATTCGAGGTGTGGCCCCACCAGTGTCGAGTACAGGGGCATGATCACTCTCGTCCTGCTGGCCATGCTACAGGCCAGGATGCCATTGGCCTTCTTGGTCACCTGGGCACACACCTGCTCATGTCCAGTTGGCTGTTGACCAACACCCCCAGGTCCTTTTCCACTGAGCCACTTTCCAGCCACTCTTCCTCCAGCCTATGGTGCTGCCTGGGGTTGTTGTGACCCTGGTGCAGGACCTGGCACGTGGCCTTGTTGAACCTCCTATCACTGGCCTCAGCCCACTGATCCAGCCTGTCCAGATCCCTCTGCAGAGCCTTCCTGCCCTCCAGCAGATCAACACTCCCACCCAACCTGGTGTAATCTGTGAACATACTGACATGGCATTTGATCCCCTTGTCCAGGTCATTGATAAAGACATTAAACAGGACTGGCCCCAGTACCGAGCCCTTGGGAACATCACTGGAGACTGGTTGCCCCATGGATGTATCTCCCTTACCACCACTCTCTGGGCTCTCTGGCCATGCAGCCAGTTTTTTACCCTGTGAGTTCTGCACCTGGCCAAGCCATGAACAGACAGATTTTCTGCAAGAATGCTGTGGGAGCCAGTGTTGAAAGGTTTACTGAAGCCCAGGTAAACAACATCCACAACCTTTTCCTCATCCAGTAAGCAGGTCACATTATGATAGAAGAAGATTTTGTCAGTCAAACAGCAGCTGCCTTTCCCTAATCCATGCTGACTGGGTCTGATCCCTTGGTTGTTCTGTATGTCTGTGTCATGGCACCCAAGATTATCTGCTCCGTGACCTTCCCTGACTCTGAGGTCAGACTGACAGGTTGGTAGTTCCCCAGATCCTCTTTCTGGCCCTTCTTGTAGATGGGTATCATATTGGCCAACCTCCAGTCACCTGGGACCTCCCTGATTAGCCAGGACTGCTGGGAAATGATGGAAACCAGCTTGCTGAACAGTTCTGCTGGCTCTGTCAGTACCTTTGGATAGATTTTATCTGGCTCCATGTGTGTGTCTAAGTGGTGTAGCAGGTAGCTGACTATTTCCCCTTGGATTATGTAGGCTTACTCTTCTCTCCATCCCTGTCTTTGGGCTCAGGGGCTGGGTACTCTGAGAATTTACTATTGGACTGAGGCAAAGAAGGCATTAAGTACCACAGCCTTTCCCGATTCTTTGTCACTGTACTTCCCCCTGCATGCAGTAAAGGATGGAGATTGTCCTTAGCCCTCGTTTTGTTGCTGATGCATTTATAGAATAATTTTAACTGTCTTTTATGGCAGTAGCCAGATTATATTCTAGTTGGGCTGTGGCCCTTCTAGTTTTCTCCTTCCTTGCCTCATGACATACTTGTAGTCCTCCTGAGTTGCCTGTCCCTTCTTCCAAAGGTCATAAACTCTCCTTTTTTCCCTAAGTTCCAGCCAAATATCTCTGTTCAGTCAGGCAGGTCTTCTTCCCCACCAGCTCATTTTTTGACATATGAGGACAGCCTGCTCCTGTGCCTTTAAGATTTCTCTCTTGAAGAATGTCCAGCCTTCCCCGACTCCTTTACCCTTCAGGACTGCATCCCAGGGATGATGTTAACCAGTCTCCTGAGCAGGCCAAAGTCTGCCCTCTGGAATTCAAGGTGTTCGTTCTGCTGGCACCTCTCCTTACCTGTCCAAGAACTAAAATGGTAATTTCAGGATTGTTGTGCCCAAAACAGCCTCCATCCATCCCAGCACCCACCAGTCCTTCTCTGTTCACAAACAAGAGGTCCAGCTCAGCATTTGCTCTAGCTGGCACACTCACCAGCTCTGTCAGAGAGCTTTCTTCTACACTTTGTGGGAACCTCATAGACTGTCTCATCTCTGCTGTGCTGTATTTCCATCAGACATCGGGTAAGTTGAAGGCCCCCAGGAGCCTTCAAGAGATAACAAGAGATAGTGGTAGTGAGAGTTCTCCCTTACACCTTTAGAATATTTCATCTGCCTCTTCATCCTGTTTGGGTGGTCTATAACACAATCCCACCATCATATCGGCCTTACTGGCCTTGCCCCTTATTCTTTCCCACAAACACTCAGTTGCATCGTCACCCTCATTAAGCTCCAGTTGTTCCTGCTGCACAATGGCTTCCAGCTCCTCCTGTTTGTTGCCAACAAGTTTGACTAAATTATCAAGAAAAGCTTTTGTTTTGTTTTGTTTGTTTGTTTTTAGGTTTTTGGTTTTTTGTTTGTTTGTTTGTTTTCCATGTTTTAATTTCTGTTCTCCAGAAAATGTGGTTGATTTTTAGGAGAGCTGTAAGCAGAAATGCTCAATCAAGCAAGACCCAATGAAACACTTAAATGAAATGCAAAAATCCATTTTGCTTAACAATGCAGATTTGGGGATTTATTTATACATATGCGTATGTTTATGATTTGTCTAATGATTTTGAGAATCTTTGGCTTCTAATTTGGGGCACTTGATATCGTGAAAGTGAAACTTATGGAGCAGTAATTCAGGTTTCTGAAGTTCTTTTCACTTCATCTGTGAAATCAGAAACTTTGGCAACTTAAATTAGATGCTGTGTTCATATTAAATGCATTTATTAAATGCCAGAGATAGAGTGAACTGGACATGGATACTATGCTGAAAAAAGCCATCTATGGTGCTGGTTTTATTGACTGAATTGACATACTGTGTATTTCACTTAAGGCTAAAACGTCTATAAATTAAGTAGCCTCAGGCCTGTGGCTTAGAGACAGGACCTGGGTTTGTGTGCTCCAAGCTGGGCAAAAGAAAGCCTTGGAAAGGGTTTCCCTCTGGTATAGAGTAATATACATATAAATATGTGCAGGGAAAAGATGACTTTTCTATATACCATAGATTCAGTGACTGGAATACTAATGTCCCTGTGTGAAGCCTTTACTTGCTGTGACAGCCTAATGAGACACTGACAGTGGCTGTCTGCTTGTCCTGAGTGAATGTCCTGCATTATGTTTGTGTTGTACTGCAGGATGCTGAAGTGAGGTTGTCTGACTGCTGTCCCCTCGGGAAGCTCAGGAAGAGATGTGCTGAATCTCCCAGGAGGCTATCCTCAGAAGTAGTTTTCTACCTAAATAAATACCATCTCCTGGGGATCTTCTGGAATAGTAACCAATGCATGACTGCCAATATCTTTTCATACTGTGAAATTTTAAAGCCTTAACTTAACACATCTATAATATGAAGACACAGCTAGGATGCATCCTCTTTTTGCTATATTATCATTTACTGACGGAACAGTCTTGCCTTCCTACCTGTTTGTGCATGTAACTTCAGCTGTATACACCTCATGCTGTTTGGGACTAAGCTTTCTTAAGGACTTATGTTATTCTTATTTACCGTACAAAAGCTGAGGTCATCTGTGATGTGTTCTCTGATACTTCTTAGATGTGCGTGCTAAACAGGAGAGGGAAGTGTTTAAAGCATTTTGCAGTATTCCTGTATAGGATTTCTTAGCTGGAAATACATATCTGTGCATCCTGAAAGTCTGTAGCATAAGTCCAGTTCATCAGAGCCACTAATGTGAGCTTTAAGAACAGCTTGTATGTTCTTCTGCAGAAGAGTCTGATAGCTTTAAATGGAAGAGTAGCAGATTTAGACTTCCCAGTCTGCAGCTTGTAAATCTTTTATACATAAATTGATCTCATATTTGTACACTTAGGGAGAAATGTTAGCTAAAAATCTTTCCTGCTTCTTAAAACTCTGTTTAAACACTGCAAAAAATTTGCATACAGAATATGAATTCATTATCATGTTATGTTCTGTGTGCTTCCTCAAACTTAATTGCATTATCACACCTTGAAAATGGATGTTACAAAACAAATACTATCACGGAACGCTCTAGGCCTAGAGAAGACACGATGAAGAAAGGTCTATAATAGAAAGAGGTGTGAAATTAAGAGTCATTAAATAAACTCCTGGACATTTCAGTTTGGAGAAAAATATGCCTGAGGGAGTGGTATGACAGAGGTTTGTACAGTTGTAAGTGGTGTGTAGTGTCAAACATGGTATTATTCTATAGTGTTTCTCATACTGTAAAAATTGGGTCACAATAAAATGATCAGGCAGTGAGATCATAAAAATCATAAGATGTTTTGCACGCAGACAATCACTAAGGTGTGGTATTAGTGTCACAGAATGTTGCAGAAGCAAAAAAATCCGAAGCGAGCATAGTCCTGAAGCATAGATCAACTGATGGCTATTCAGTATATTTTTAAAAAACCTTCGTCAGAGAAGATGATAAAGCGTTGATTGCTGGAAGCTGCAAGGATGTAGTAGGAGAAGGATCATTGTATTTTACTATTCCTACAGTCTTTTGCCCAATATCTACTTAAAATTGGGATATTTGGCCAGATGAATCCTTGCTTGACCCACTGTGATTATTTGTGCTTGTTTTTGGATTTTTGCTCTTTGATTTTTGGTCTACGTTGTACTAATTATCCTCATGAACTGACATGAAGACTGACTGTAACCTAAATCTTTGTCTTACCTCTCCCTATTGCTTAATACAGTTTTTGCCATCAGTGAAGCAGAATTCTTTATGGAAAAGGATGATTGTTTTGTACTAAAATGCTCAATACAACTATCCTGAGGCTTTTTAGAGTCTGTTACTGCTGACAATTTGCTGCTCTTCTTTTTTTTTAATGGAGACTATGTTGTTAGATGCACCAGTAGTTACACAGAGAAACAAATGTACCTCTGAAAAAATTATCCTTTTGGTGTGGTAGAAAAAAACAGCTAAACAGCAAAAATAGCATTATGGAACTGACCAGTGTTCAAGTCCTGCTCTGGTCATGAGAGGGGGAGATGAAGATTCAGGGATTCAATGGGTTTGCATTTCTTTCCTAGTAATCTTTTCCCTGGTCAAGTGTCTTTATTTTTTTTGGTTTTGTTTCTTGTCTGGAGAATGGAAGTGATAATACTGCTTTAAATCCATGTATTTTCTATCTTGTCTTGCTTGAGTCAGCAGTAAGCTTTTATGCCAGGGGTTTTATGGGTACGCACATGTATGGGTGCAATGCCTGCCATAATGGTGACCTGATACAAGCGGGAACGTGTAAGTGCTAATGCAGGCACATGTGCATGTATGTATGTTAAACAGAAATTCCAAAAAAACCCCCAAACTAACCAACCGAAAGAAAAACTATTTGAGGACAAAGAAAAGGCAGGTCCTTGGCTCTTCACTGGTGCCTTTTTTCTCTCTATTTCCCCTCTTGTACTCTGCTGACACGCTCACTTTCTTTTCCTTAACCTTTCTCAGATGGCAAGAGCAATCTCTCTAAAACAAAAGCCTGTCTCTGTTTGATGATGCTCATTAAAAGAAAAAGTAAACTGTGAGGAGTCACTACCTGAACTGTGTGTGCCTGCCTCGTCCAAACAGGCACTCGAGTGCTTAGGTGTGCTCCTCAGGGGTTGCTCCATGCTGCAGCTGGAGCTGCTTGTGCCCACCCTCATCTCCCTCTTTGTACAAAGAGTGACACACTCGTACATGCGCTGGAGGCAGAGCTCAGTGGAGACGCAGGTGTTGCAGGCAGCCCTGCAAGATGTGCCTACTGGCAATGTCAAACCAGTGTACCAGCTCTACAAAAGCAAACTAGAAGCGCACATCCAGCCTTCTCATGAGGAACCAGTACCGCAGGGCACTGGCTCTAGAAAGTGATTCTCTGTGTATCCATGGCCTTTTAGTGATTTGGTGGCAGGAAATGTGAACGAAAATTTAAAAAAAACAAAATCAAAGGGACTTTGTCAGTGAAAATCTGTAAGTCTGAGATGCAGGGGGAAAATGTTGTCCTTCTCATTTTGGTGTAATAAAAGCCTTTATGTAATGTGAACGTTGGTGGGGAACAGTCTTCCCGAATCGTGTTTACTAGTGGGAGTTTCAGAAGCGATGCGTGGGTGGGAACTAACAATAAACCCCCCCACATCTCACTGCTGCACTGCATGGATGAGACCAGGCTGGTAGCAACAGTCATCCATGTTACCCTCATCTGTTTTGTGTTCCATAGGGGACATTAGGCTTGTTGGTGTTTCTGTTCTAGATGATGCCCTACGGATGTGATATCCCTTTCCCCCTCCCATTCCTCCTCTACACTGAATACTCTTAGGTCAGTTTTATGGCACTGTCCCCTTTCTGTGCCTGTTAGATATTCCTTAACACTGATATCTATCTGTGAGCATTAGCTAGCAGATGGAGTAAGCTGAGGTTTTGGCCCAGGTAATTCTCTCATGTCTCAACTTCGTTTGTCTTTCTTATCTGCAGTGCGTAAGTGGTTCACTTCAGGGTAGATGCCCTTGGAATATTTTCTTCATAGCATTCTTTGAGTCTAATGCCAGCTGTATTGAATCAGTCAACTGCCTTCTCTTCTGGTGAGAATGTAAGATAACAATTTAAATGAGCATTACATAATTCCCCTCTAGAAACTGGTTTAGCTGTTGCACCTACCCGGGCCAAAGAATTATTCTTTCTATACTTGCTGATGAAGCTTAACAGAGCTTTGGAACTAGGTGGAAAAATCAAGAGGAAGTAAAGTTTTCACATTCTTCCTCATTTCCTTTTGACATGCTGCTGCTTCATCATCTCATCAAAGTCTTCCAGAGGTGCACCTCATAGCAAAGCAAAGAACCAATGCAGGTATTTGGATACAGATCAGCTGTGCTTAAAAGGTCTTACCTGGTGTTTGTGAAGCATCTGTTTTACAGCTTGCACTTTCTTTAGCCTCACCATATTCTCTTCCTCAGTTGTTATTCAGCAGCCATGGGGTAACATGAGTAAATTTCTTTCAAGTATACTGATGTATACTGAACCAGAATGAAAATGTGAATATTCAATTCTTTTCCCATATTGGGTGTTCCTTGAGTATGATGCTTTGTCAAGCCAAAGCTGGATGGCATATCCTTCTTGCCTCTTTATAGATATGCAGAGAAATAGAGCATAAACTGCTTCACTTTTGATTTTGGTATTTATGGTCTTATACCAAATATTTATCCTTAGATTTTTAAAGATAAGGAACTGGGATGCTTTCTTGTCACTTTTCTGGGCCACTAGCTTTTCGTATTCCGTCATCTTGATTTCTCTGTGTGTCTCTCATAAATGGCAGCTCCATGAGAAACATCATCAGCAAGTATGGTTTATGTGAACTTTGTTATTTACTGTGATCTTTGAGACAGAAATTACTTAAAATGTTTGCTCTGAATTCATAATTAATATAGTGACAGAACAAGGGGAAATGGCTTTCGATTGAAAAAGAGTACCTTTAGATTAGATATTAGGAAGAAATTCTTTCCTGTCAGGGTGGTGAGGCACTGGAACAGGTTGTCCAGAGATGTTGCTGATGCCCCATCCTTGGAAGTGTTCAAGGCCAGGTTGGAGGTGACTTTGACTTCAGATATCTGGACTCGTGGAAGGCATCCCTGCCCATGGCAGAGGGGCTGGAATTAGAGGATCTTTAAGATCCCTTCCAAGCCAAACTATTCTATGATTCTGTGATTCTGTGAAAGCTGTTCAGGGAGCTTTAAATGGAGCTTGCTGCTTGGCACGGTTGGGAAAGGGGCATTTTTGGTCTTTCCAATCGTTTGTTTACAGAAACTTCAGTCATTTCACTATGTGTTGTTGCATCCATTTCCAACTTCTTTAATGTCAGTGTCTTTCTCCTCAACAGTAACTTAAATTGATATATATGGGAAACGAAGCTGTACATTTCTAAAAAGACCAAGTATTATATAATTGAAAACCAGACTTCCTGTTACATTGAAAACAGACCTAAACACATGCAAACACAGAAATGCACAGGGGGTCATCCATAGGACTGTAGTGACATGATTTGGAGTAATAAGAAGGAAATTTGATGCAGCTTCTAAAATTAATTTCATTTGAAACCATGAGCAGTACAAAAAGCATTTATCATACTGATAATATCCCATTATGTCATAAATATGATTAATGAAGCAGAAGTTACTTCAATAAAGCTAATCTAGATTAAGTTATCCTTTCTTAACTAAAGGTAGTATTTAAATTTCTTCAATGCTCCAACAACAAAAACTTAGACTTCCTGGATTTTTAAAATCAGCTGAAAAAGTCAGACTGCAGAGTGTGTCATAGAGATGCTGCTTTCTGACTGAAATGATAATACTGAAATAATAAAACAGTAAATACCCTGGATGTTTTAATTTTTTTTTGTCTGAAACCAACTGCATGATACCTTGCCCATTTGGATAGCTTATGCATGAAGGCATGAGCCTGTAGAGCAAAATTCACAATAATAAACACAAATCAATTTGCTTCTTTAATAGTGTTAAAGGTAAATATTAGAATCAGAGAACAATAGAATATCTCAAGTTTAAAGAGACATATAAGGATCATGAAGTCCAACTCCCTGGACTGTCAGAACTCACAGAACTGTCTAAACATAAATCATATCACTAAGAGTGTCATCCAGGCACTCCTTGAACTCTGACAGGTTTCGTGCTACAACTTCAGAGTATACTTCAACACTGTATGTCAGCAAGAGCACTGAGCTTGCAAAACATACGTTTGTAAATGAGCTCTGTTATCTCTCAGCGTGAATAGGTTCTACATTTCAGAACATTTGCATTTGTCCAAATTTACATGGTGCTGAACGCAACCTTTTTGTGATAGTACCCAGATCGTACTTAATTTAAATATTTTAAGTACAGGTGCCTTGAATTTCCTAACTGGGAATGTAGAATTTAATGCTCACACTTATATTTAGGTAGAGAAAAATTGATCTGACCTTCAAAGCATCTTTCATTGAAATGGAAGGTAGCAGATGTGATTCTTGCAATGTTGCAGCTGGTATCCAGGGAGCTGTAGATGAAAAAAATCAGAGGCCTTCACTGGTCACATTGGTACAAAACTGTCCTGAAGAACAGGGCTTCTCTGCAGGAGCACAGTAACACAATGTCCTGTGGAGTGATGAAGCATCAGGAGCTCAAACCAGTTAGGAATCAAAAGTGTTACTGTGTGAAAGATTCGCTGAGCTTGTGGCTAGTGCAGGGTACACCTGTGTGTGTGTGGTTCAGAAAAGGGTCAGGGTTTGCAAGCTTGAGCACTGGAACACCTGGACATCAGGAGGAATTTCTTCATGGAATGGGTTTTTAAACATTGGAATGGACTGTCCAGAGAGGTGGTGGCATCTCTGTCGCTGGAGGTGCTCAAGAAATGACTGGATGTGACACTTAGTGCCATGGTCTAGTTAACAAGGTGTTGATTGGTCAAAGGTTGGACTCAATGATTCAGAGTTCTTTTTCAAACTAATTGATTCCAGGATTCTGTGAAAATGGAGCTGGATGGCAGGAGGATGAGTCAGGGAAACATGCTCCCTCTCCTCCATCATGCCTGTGGCTGTTGGCTTGTGTCAGGGTTGGGAGAATATATCTGTTATTTTCCTCTTGCAGAAGACTGTTAAGGGCTTATTGCTGGAAATATTATGTATTTCAAAGTAATTGTTATTTTCTTATATCCTCTTTTTGAGTAAGAATGTCCATCAGACAGAAGTATGGTGTAATCTTTTACTGTTGGTCTCACTCACCAAAGACTGTACTGCCACAAAGTGGTCAATGTAACTCACAGAATCACAGAATATGTGAATTTAGAAGGCATCTCTGGAGATTTCTGAGTCCAATCCCACTGCCTGTTTAAAAAAGTTACAAAATTCAGTTTTTAGAAGCTGTAGAAGCAACAGACATTTGAAAGAGCACTTTTATCTTTCTAGGTCTCTCCACCACTCCCAATCTGATAAACTAATCTTACAGTCTAGAGAAAAGAACATCTTCCTGAGACATCTGACCTCATCTTGCATTTATGATCTCAGTGTAGAAATAATTCAGTTTAATGTTGTTCAGTGTTGTCCATGTCTCACAATGGGGTAGCTTTATCCCTTCAACGAGTACTTCTACATTTTTACACTATATTCATAAAATGCAAAGCATTTGCTTAAAAGGATAAAATTGTATTAGAATTTTACAAGTACAGACTGTTTTAGTTTTTCTGTATAAATTCCTTTGTCTATTAGAATGAAATCACAGCACTTTTTATCATTTTGAATATTAAAAAATCCTATCCTCTGAAAAGTGTCATTACTTACAAAATAATTTGATTCAAAATTCATGAACACTGATTCTGCTGATACCTACTCCTATTTGTAAACCTTGAGTAAAGTCAGTGAACTGAGAGAAACTACAGGGATGGAAACAAAATGTGAGCGGTCCTGATTGCTTAAATGACCCAGTGGTAAAATTACAGGTGGGAAATGCTTAATTGTTTGACACATTTAAAAAAAACTCATAAACCAGATTGTGTTTAAGAACAATTTTGTAACAGTCTTGAAGCAAAATAGCAAAACTGTCTTTTTCATTTTCAAATTAAGGTGTATGCAGGTGATCATCTCTGTGCCATTAGTTCTGTGCTCAGAATATGAAGTCTGAGTGTTTGCTGTCAGAAGGTGGTGGTACAGCTTGCACTGGTGTAGGCTGCTGCTTGATGTATCACTGCACAAGGACTGAAGGTCACTCTGTTCTGTGTAACAAATTCATCTGACAAAAGCAGGATCTCAGTTTCCAAGACATATTTAAAAAGAGAAAGGAAAGGGTAGGGAATTAGGGGATTTAAAGCCCCAAATCACAGGTTTGATCCTGTAAAGTACTGGGCACTGTTGCTCTATTTCAGCAAGACTTACATGTGCTTAAACCTTTTGTTCAGGGCTCAGCATTTAGCACTGTTTAATCTCAAATGAATAGTTCTTAAAAAAAAGAGTGATATTTCCTTTCATCCACAGGTTTCAAAGGACTCTGTGAACAGCTATGTATAGAAATTATATAATAAAAATGAGAATTCAATTATGATTTCACAGTTAAGCAGCATAGTCAAGAAAAAGACAGGAAATCAAGACAAAAACCTTCACTTTCTCATGTCCACCTTTCATGTTGAACCTATATATAGTTTTATTTTCCTGTCTTTTTTCGTGTTTATTTTCAATGTGAAATCCTCAGACTCCTCATTTGAGGCCAAAGCTGTGAACTCATGCAGAAACGTAGGACAGGATGTGTCTTCTGAGCTCCCACATCTTGTCTTTAAACTGTAGGTGTCCTGTTGAGAGGAGAAGGGGCTGTTGTGTATTCACCTCTCATCCTCTTCCAAGCAAGAGGGTAAACAGAGAGCAAAACTCGGACTCCAGTCTTGATAAACGTAGATTCTACCTTTGAAAAAGCTAGGAGAGACCTATGAGAGGAGTTGGGGGCATTTTCTGCTGAGGACCTAGACATGGTTATTCTACTCAAGTCTTAGAAGCGTGCTGCTTTCATCCTGGTATGTTACACTTAAATGTTGTTTCTTAGTTAGAGTAGACTACTTAAACATATGTCCTCAGCTTTCATTTTATCTTATCCCCTGTTCTGGCATGCTCTACCTGGGTTCACCAAAACAGTTGCTTTTTCCTGGATATACCCAGGGATATATGGATGCAATAGGAATGCCTGTGAGCTCTTGGATGTTCCAGGAGATCTCCAAACGTCACTCATTTAAATTGCTTTTGTTACTTCACATGTGTGTAAGAGGGTGTATTCCTGCTGAGAGAATGATTTGGGTATTCATCTGAAATAAAACACAAGATGTTTTTGCTAGAAACAAAAAGAATATGGTCAAGAATAATTTGGAACCCAATTTAGTAACCGGGTGCTACTCATTTAGGGTGCCAACAGGGGAATCCATTCCCTATCCAACAACTAAAGGAACATACTTACGTTTTGTATCTGGCTGAAAGACTGGATTTCCAGAAACAGGATGCAGCATTACTGAATGGAAGATCTGCACATGAGCACTGAGAAATGAGTGTTTGCATTCTAGGGCAATATTTACTGATTTCTACAGTCATAGCTTGTGAAACAAAAAAGAAACAGAACCTTACTTTCATTAACCATAATAGTAGTTTAGCTATTTTCACAGCATTAATCTTGCTGTTAACTGTTCTTTTCACATTGTGTGGAGACAGCATGTGACAGGAAAAATCTGTAACATCATTCAACATCTGATTATATGCCCTTTTTCCTCAAAACCAATTTGCATACCTACAAATATCAGTGTTTCCCACTGGAATTGAAGGTGTAAAATATTGTCTTTCAAGCCAAAAGTTATTTAGGCAAAGATTTTGCAGTATTTGGGAATTCTGGCTGGATGATTTCAAAAGCAAAACCATATGTCGCTTACATGATTTGGCATTTCTCCAGTTGGATAGAACTTGAGTGGAAAAGTGGAAAAAAAAAGTAAATCCTAACACTAATTAGATGATAATAAATACAGGTGCTATACTGTGTGGTGTAATTCATCTTCATAGCAAGCTGTGGGATGAGTCAGAGCCAGCAGATTCTGAGGGAGACTGTTTTGTATATATATATATATATATATATTCCCGACATGCTAAAATCCAAATTAAGGTAAAACTTTAAAGGGTTGTGTAACACTGAGATACTTTTCAAGATTATGGAGGTGTAATATTGCCTAGCCATGGGAATTGTAGGGGCTTTTTTTGGTTGGGTTTTGTCAGAGGGCTTCTCACTGCAAATACAATTAGTGTAGTACCAGGATAAAACCAGTGATTTGATGATCATTTGGAGATCCTGGCCCAGGCTTCCACATGCCCCCATCCTCCCAGACCTCCCAAAAATTTTCTTACACATTCCGGTCATCAGGGTTCCTCCCCAACATGGCACCTTCCCTCTCCAGCCAAATTCTTGGCCTTATGTGGTTTGCCAAGGCTAAGTTAGTTGGGACTAACCTGCCAACTGTCCTGTATAACTTGCTTTAGAGGGAAAGCTGTTGTACATCTTCCCACTGTTTCATCCACCCCCACCTTCCCTGCCTACAGGAGTTCTGGCTAAATGCAACCCCTGGGCTCCTTCTCTTTCTTGTGTCAGAGACCTTCATGGAGGTTCTGTTCTTTTAAAATTTCCAGAGAGAGAAGTGGACTCAGATGGTGTGGATTTGGCTCATCTACAGCTCTTTTGTACTTGGATGGGTTAAGCCTTTACATGTACTGAGGGGACTGGCATTGCCTGATGAGGGGGTGTTGAGTGTGTGGCTGCACATGTTAGATGCTCAAAAGTGAAGGCACAAAGGAGACAGGAATCTGTCCTGGGCAAATGAATGTTTTGCAAATATGATTAGAAACTGAAAATTCTCGGTTGCTGTGTCTTTAAGGTAAAAGCTCACTGAGACATGCTTGTTTCTGAAATAACAGGAGAAGACACAGTCATGATCCAGCCTCCAGGAATTTACCACAATAATGCATTGTGTGGTTTTGCAAGAGAAATTAAAACACAAAGAAAAACTCTCTGCATGAAAATTTGATTGAGCAATTAAAAACGTGTAAATAATTGAAAGGCAGGAACTAAAAAAGCTTTCTATTATTCTCATTGAGAAAAAAATCTTTAAAGCGTAGGATTCAGACATTATTCTGGGGCAGAAAATAGCTGATATTTACAGTATAGATTACTCAATTTTCGTTTGCCTGATGAACAGGGCTCCCAAAGCTTACTGTGGCTGTTGTGTCGTTTGTATGAGACACGTGGCTGCTGTGCCTTGCTTTTCTCGGTGCCCCCTCCCCCATCGGCAGAACCCTTTAAGCTCCAAACACAGATGTTACACTGAGCTCTTTGTGTCCATGTGTGTGTATAAGCATGTGTGTGTATGAGCATAAAAGCGTGCCTAATATGCTGGAAAACCGAAGCTGAAGCACAGGACTCGGCTTGTGACTGTATTACAGTGAGATATTAGTGTGGACCAAGTGTAGGACTAATGTGTATGAAAGAGTAGTGGTTTAAAAGCAGCCACACTTAAATCAGCAATTTAATGTAAGGAGGGATGGCAGTTTCATTAAATAATGCTATGATCTCTCAACCATATTCTTAACTAGTAATCTCCCCACAGCAAAATACATAGCTAATCAACCTCCTAGCCTGTCAGTAAACTTGCAGGGGAATTAAATCCTGGAGGAAGAAGCCCGTAGCCCCGGAGGAAGGCTGAGTGCATGTTTCACTGTCGTCTTTTCAGCTCATCTCAGTGGTCCCACTGCTAGAATGTGCTCTGTTGTCATGGCAACCCCATCTCCTACTTCCTACAGGAAAGATTAGCTTGTACTGTGCACTGGAGAGAATTTAGGGGAAGTCAAGCTAATCCCTGGGTGCACTGCAAGAGAAAGGTTGGACCTCGCCTGAGGGATGCTGTATCTGCAATGATAGAATTGGCCTGCCACAGACACTGGTATTTAAGTTGAAGAGCAGAATTCACAGTAAGTGTCAGATCCTCCAGAGAGGAATATTGAATGAGGTTTTCTAAGTCTTGGTGAAGACTGTCCCATGCCAGCAGTGGAATGACAGCAGGAGGCTGTGTGTGGAATACCAATGTGTTTCACCCATTCAGGTGGTATTTCAAATATAGATTCAAAGCCTCAGTTCCCTGGAAACTAGGTGATAAAATTTTAAAACATCATTGTGAGATGCGCACATAGAAACCTGAAGCGTGTCTCATTTGGTGCATCAAGCTGAACAAGTGATGATGGGCATGCCTTACAAATTGTGTATGCACTGTGCAGTGTGCTTAAGAATTCCTGAGTGCTGAAAAATAAGTGGGAAAGTGTGAGGAAACTGGTCTGTGTGTGCTGCAAACTCAACTGCAAAAGTGCTGAACTATCAAATTAAGTATAAAAATTTACAACTCCTGATTCAGTCTTGTTTTTTCTTCATATAAAAACCCAGACAGTGAAAACATGAGCTTTTTAAAGGTATAGTCATAATATGAGCTTTTCTTTGAGGAAAACTCATTTTAATGTAGCTGAATTAAGGTGGTGTATGACATGATGCAGCATGTAAAATTTGTGTTTGTTTTCTTGCTGGTAGAATTAAACAGAGGATATTCTAGCTTTTCCATTTCTGGTTATTTTAATGTTCTGCCTTTCTTTGATATGATCCTGCATTTCACTGTAATAGATGATCAAGATTCCCAGCTTTAAATTAGACTGTTTGCAGTAAGATTTTAACTGTCTGCTTTTTATTACTGTCAGCTTTTCCTAAACTAATTTTTCCACCAGAGTTTATATGTTCAGCCTGTGTATTCTTGCATTTTTAGTATGCATGCCTTTTCTGTTTTTAATCAAAAAAACCCCTTATAATTATTTAATGGTTATTTTCTATATATCAGTATCCTCTTAGATCTAATGTGCATATGTGTTTTACATGTACAAAATGCATGCATGCTTGTGTGTTTTTGCAATACATACATTCATATACATATGCAGACAAGTGGAGTCCTTGTTTTAATCAGGCCCATGAGTGATTCATGATAATACAACACCGAGGAAGTTAAAGATCTGTTTTCACCTTGCAGGATAGGTATTTTCTTCCTACCTAAAAAGCTTATTGCTGAAAAATCCTAGTAAACACACACTCAGTCTGCTTAAAGAAACAGCGTATGTTATATTTCTCTGTGTGTCTATAGAGCTAAAAGCAGAATCATCTTGACTGAAATGATAAAAGAGCACTGTGTTGCCTTTCCAGAGACTTGGGTTCATGGCATGGGTAGTTAAGAACAGTGATGTTTGTTTTCTCCTCCCTCCCAGGACAGCTCAGGAAGAGTCATAAGCTCCAGATTGGTTAGTGTAAGAACAGTCTTCTCTTCAAACTTCTTTTTTTGGGCTAGTTTACCAAATAGTCAGAACAATGATAATCAAAGAAACTGTCTGTCTTCTTTGCAGTTTAAAAACTCAGTAGCCAGTGTACATCTATTATGGAGGACCATAGAAATAAACACAAAGAGTATGGAAGCTTTAAGCCATTATTTAGGCCGACCCTTGAATCTGTGGTGGACATATGCGTGATAGAGATTCCACAGAAATGCCAAGCAACGTGGGGATCAGGGTATGAGCAAATTCATCAAATAAATGCTTAATTAGAAAGAGCACTATGAAATTATTTCTTGATATCTGTCAAATTAAATTAGTGATTAAAAAGTCCCTTCTGTGATAAAAAACACACTGGGAAAGATTTGCCAGAGGTTTCACTGTATATTTTCACCACCTCTGTGAGGATAGGTTTTTGGCTGTTTATAGCATTTAAAATAACTGAGATTGTTAAATGCACAGATTTTCTACCTCGTGTGTCATTTTATTAAATTAATTAACCAAAAAGTTGGATATTTTTAATCTCAAGGCCGTGATTTGTTTCCATTTATTTTTCTCCAGCATTTAACTTGTGCTAAATGGAATAATGTTCTCTGGCTAAACATTATCTAAGCTTATTTTGTCTTCTACAAAGTGTGTGATTTTAGGAAACTGGTCCAAGTTTTATTGGGAGTTTTCACAAAGGGACTTGAATTTCTTTTGTGCATTTCTAGACAGTGGAGGTGCAGTGGGATTCAAAGCATGCATCCAAACCCATAGCCTGTGTTCTCATTCTCTTCCACGGAAAGGGTGTGAATGCTCCTTGTAGCAGTGGGATTGTTTTGCACATGGGCAGGTACAGTTGGTAGAGACTGCTCACACTCAGGAGTCCAGGCCACCAAACTTGAGGAAATTCCTGTATAAACTCTGTTTCAGTTAAATTGAAATTCCTTGAGTTACTGGAAACAAAAAAGCAGAGTTGACTCTGCTTGCTGTATACACAAAAGCCAAAGTTTCTAAACTCTAAAAAACCCCAGAACTTGCATGTTTTACCAGGGCTTCTCTTTGGTGAGCTCTTGTTCTGTGAGTTATTGGCTTCCGTACAGCAGTGGGTGAGTCTTCTGCCCAAGCTTTTCCCTTCATTCCTTTTTTGCCCAGCATTCCTGCTCCCAGCAGGTACTACACTCTTCCTGAACTGCCTTCTCCCTGTTCCACTGTGTCCCAGTGCTCAGGCTGTCTGCTGACTAGATGTTGAACTTGGTAACATAATGCTCTCTGATGCGTCTTTTCCATGCATAAAAGTAAGTAGGATAATTTAATGTATATTCTGATTCACCAGAAAAAGGTTTTGAATTATGGCACCAAACAGAAAAATATTGTCAGTAGTGTGTCACTCTATTTCCTTGAAACATTTCTCACTATTGCAAAAATAGCCCCCAAAACTTGTACAGCACAGCTTCTGCCTACAGCCTCCATTTGGAATTCATGACTAACAATTTGTCTCTCTTTCACTGAGATTCTCTTTCAGGGAAAAATAGGTAAGATGTTCAGCACTTCCTGGGTGGTACAGTGCACCTTGCAGAACCTGTCTATCTTTTAACATCTACAAGTACAAAGTCACAAACTTTATTCTGTCCCAGAAGGGATCTTGCTGTTGATATTCTCATTAAATCAGTAACAGAAATCACTTTATACTGTATATAGACTTCACATGCACTGTGTGTGTGTCTCTCCATATCAGAGATTTATCCTACACATTTTAATAAGAAAACAGTAGTAGTGATCATATTTTTTCTTGGTTGCAAGGCATCTTATTTCCTGAGGCATCTCTGCCTCTTTATTTCCTTTAAAATGTACATATATATATATATATATATATAATGTTTCCAAAGACACTGTAAATGGTCAATTTGATGGTAGCAGAAGTGGACCTCAATGAAAGAAGTGTCCCTTCAATTGAAATGGGAATTTTAGATCTATTGGGTTTTTTATGTCTTTAAACATGAACTCAAATATTTCGATCAGTTTTTTATTTCAAACAAATCTGAAAGGCTTTAAAATACCTTTTGAGTTTAAAGTTTGTCCTAATTTGAAACAGTAATAGCCATCCGCATGGGAATATTTGATTATTTTAAACCTCCTTTGTCTTCCTTTCCCCCTCAAAAATAAAATTCTGAAGCCACAAATTGTATGTAAATTGCCTTAATTTAATGGACTAAATTGCTTCCCAGGCTGCACACGTTGGCTCCTGTTGACTCTAGTGAGATTAGGATCATATGCATCCAAAGGTAGATCTTAGCCCAGTGTGTGATGTTCTTCTGGCCAGCTTTCTAGCAGTCAATTAAAAAGTGCTTTCTCAGTGCTGTGCTGCTGGCTTTGTGGCTTGCTGCATAGTAAGTCCTTAATATTAGCTGAAGAGCTAAGCAAAACACCAATGTTAATTTTTAACAGGGCCAAACACAAAGGGAGAGAAACCAAGAATTCCTGGGCAAGCTCTCTTTTCTAACAGTAATTGAGATACTACATGCAGTTTATCTGGCAGCCCTAATACTGAAAGGAGTGCAATTGTTTGTGTTGCAGCTCCATTATTCTCATTTTTTTGCTGTCATTCATAGTAATCTGAGTATTTTAGGTCTTCTCCAGAGGTTGTTTGTGAGGTCGTGACAGCTATAAGGAAGATGAGAGAAATACATGCATCCTCTAGGGCAATGCTACATTTTTTGGGTTTTTTTTAGATTCCAAATATCCAAATATCAAAATATCAATACGAATAATACCAAAATTGCAACTGCAGTAGAAAGTTATACAATAGGAATACAGGGTTTCTGTTGTTCTGTTGTCAGAAGAGTCCACTGGAAGTTTTACAAGGGATAGGAAGATGAATATGAGCTCAGGATACGAGTGACTGATCTTTTCACATGTAGCGTATTTTATTTCATCGTTGCAAATTCATTTTTGACAATAGATTATTGTGTGGAATGCTTTAATGGTCTCTCTGTAGGTGAATAATCAGTAACTTTGAATTTGGCATTTCTCTAGTTGTTGTGATTGAAATTGTTTTCTGAACCACACTGAGGAGCAGACAAGTGCTGTATGTGTGGGTTGATGGCAACAACTGATTGCACCTGTGATTTGTGAATGCCTTCAGTCAGCAGCAAACTAAATGGGATCTGATCAAAACTATCATTTGGATATTCAAGTCTAAGACCAAGAGTGCTGTGATATTCACTAATGTCCTTCCATTCTGCTCTTTACTGCTACATAAACTACTGAAGATTGTTTTTAATGGCTTCTATTGTGGTTACCACATGATGCATTAACAGCGTCAGTCCTTTTTACTGTCTACGACTGCGCTGTCAGCAGACGTTCATGTCTGATACAAAAGCTCAGACTCTGATCCCTGTGTTTTATCTTAAATTCCTGCATCACCAGCTGTGGTGTTGAGTTTTGCAGGGACTCCTAGCGTAGGAATCTCCAGAAATTGCAGATTGCAGTGCTGAAGTTAAAAATAAATGTTTTTTTGAGAAAACAGGCCACTTGAGAATCGGCTGATGACATCTATGTAAAAGGGGCTTCATCTCAGTGATTTCCAGTGCTTGTCACCACATTATTCAACTGGTTTTGGCATTTTTTGAAAATATTTCAAATTAGAACTGTCCCAGGTGTTCTTCAACAGAAGATAATGTGAAATTAAAGCAGTTCTGAGAAAATTTTCATCTTCAAAGGCTTCTTGAGTGAGCCTAAAAGGTTTCGGACCAGCATTTCAAAAGCTTCCAAGAGCATTTTTCCTAGGGTGAAATTGACCGACAGGACCAGGAACTAGAAAATCTCCATTTATCTGTTCACATAAAGGAGAATGCCAAGAATATCTCTCAGGTATTGCAGACTTTTCTAAAGAAGATGATAGCCTTAGACCACCTTCTAAATGCTCCTGTACTGGAGCCACTGTATTTGACATGGGGTAATAAAGAAAGGGTTTTTCTTTTAGAAAGACTGTGCTTTGAGTCCTCCAAAATGTTTTTATTCATGTTTTGCAGAATCAAAGATGGTAACTGTTTCTTTGCTTAGACAGGTGAAATTTAAGTATCTGAACTGACATATGTATTTTGAACAATCCAGCTGTGTCAATATTTTTCTGTATGCTGGAGCCCATCACAGTAGCTTAATCAGGAGTAGTAAAGTCATGCTTTCCCTAGTTTGTTTTGTTATTTGGGGACCAATTAAATATCTAGCTCTGAAGTTTCTGATGATTCCTACATGCAGAATATGGAACAGACTCAGAAAGGTGCCCTACCTGGATCACCAGGTGCCATCAGCAACAAACCTTCACAATCAAATTTGTGTTTGAAGTGCAGTTAATAGATTTGATTGCAGTGTGGTTACCATTGACAGCTCTCCTTTAGGTTGTTGGTTTTTTGTCATTGTTGCATTGATTGTATCATTTCTTCCGATGGCAGTTATTTGCAATTGCAGAGAAGGAAAAACCTGCTTGTGTGCTGTGAAGGAGAACACGCTAGGCATTTCACTTCTTTGAGTGTTGGTCCTGATGTTTGCTCTTGCATTGGATATAAAAGATAAAGCACCCTCTTCCCACTCCCCCCCCCCCCCTTAATATTTATGAGAAATAACATTCTATTCATGATCAAGGTTGAAATAGTATTTCAGCAAGCGTGACTTTTCTGCTCGATGCTCTGGTAAAAGCTTTCCACGCAGAAGAAATAAGGTTAATCTATTCTCACATCCATCTTCAGATCAATGTTCTGCTTCCAAAAAGTTTAAACTAAGCTTCTGGAAAACCCAGTTCCCTCAGAACTAGTTTGTAATTATTTAGGAAGGAAGGTGATCAGTTTATAAAGGGGATGTTAGGAATTGCAAAGTAATGATCTAGGATTTGAAAGAATTTGTCAGGATGCTGTTGTTTTGAGGGACATTTTCAGTTTAACTAAGCAGAAGAAAGATTATTAGAAGTGTTGTTCATTCTCATAATTGTTTTTTTGCAAACACTATATTTTCTAAGTTTTCTGAAAGCTTGGGAAGAGGTCTGCTATCCAGATGTATGTTTGTCATACACCTGTTTCTGTTTCTAATGTGCATTTCAATTAGATTAAAGGAGCTATACAATGCTGATCCTGTCAAAATATAAAGCATACCATGAGCCAAATAATCTTGTTTACAGATTGCAAAGGGAAAACAAATTATAGAGCAGATTTTGAAATATCTTCATCTTTACTTCTGTATTTAAAATAACACCAAGCATATCTGTGAGTGCTCTTACTCTAGGCTTCCCCTTCCTCCCCAAGCTAGCTTTGCCACAGAGAAAATCATCTGTGGACAGAACTCTTGATTTACCAGGAGCAGCCTGCTGGTTTCCACACACAGATCTGTTGAGCCAGCTCAGCAAGTGGTCATCTTTTACAATTTCTTGCTGCTCTTTATTCCATATCATAAGGAAGCCAAGTAGGTGTTACAGTTGGACTCTTTGGTAAGGTTTTATTCTCTCCCATTTTAGTGCTCTGACCTTTTACAACAATTTATACCTTAATAGTTGAAATTTTAGTCAGAAAAGTAGTGATTTGCTGTGATTAAAACATTCTTAAATGCCATTGGTAAGGGTACCCTATCAGTAGCATAAAGCACAGGAAAAGCACATCCAACAATTACTCTGTGTGGACTGTCCCATTCCTGAATTTTGCTGCTCTAACAGAAGCCCTTAAGTGAATTACAACCATGGACTAGTTATTTTATTTCCTAAGAAATCTCTCCAGTCTGCAAAGAACTGCAAAACAGCTCATGGTTTCGCTCTGGAGGGTGGTATTCTGTTTGCCCTGCTTTCTGGCCTTTTTGAGTAATCTGGTTTTGAGTCTAGCTCTCAGTGGTGTTTCATCAAGGGCAAATTGACTGTGCTTAATGAGAAGAAAATTTTTGAAAGTTACTAACTGTATTAAGTTCAAGAACCTGTCATGTTTCTGTTGGCATTATCTTCCCAGAATGGAAATGTAAAACGATAGTCTTCATGCAAAAGTTTTCAAGTGCAAGTAGTTTTCAAGTTTTAGTCTTCCATTTCCAATCTCGTTCATTACACGCTCTCATACTTGCTCTGTTCCCCAGTCAAGCAGAGTCCACTGCATTGCACTGTGAGGGAAAGCTTGGAACAAGAGATGCGTTGCTTAGTCAGGTGGCTTGGCAATGAAAATTTCAAGTGCACAGCTATGGTGAGGAATATGTGGATATGCAGTGGATATGCCAGAACTATCTGTCAGATCCTTTGGGCTTTCTGAAGTTTCTGGGCTCTGAATCATAGTTACTTGGCCCACCAGAAATATTGTGACAACAGGCCATCTAGCAAAATCATTCCTTTTTTGTGTGTGTGTTCAGTTACCTCTTATTGTAGTCTGTTGCTAGCCAATGTGTGACCAAATGCTCATCTATACCATCAATATTTTGAGAATTGTGAAAAAAATTATTGACTTTGATGAAAAAACATGGTTGATTTTTATCTTCCCTGAAAATAATTTCTGAACATGAAAAGGCATGTTTTTATTTTGTTAGTCAGATTGGAAGTCAGCATCTGTAGGGTTATGAGGTAAATTGGGATTTAAAAGTGGTGACTTTAATGAAGGCAGAAGAAACCTTCCTGTAGTGTTAATACCTCATGGTAGGTCTTCTATCTTCTGTGCAATAACATTCAATTGGTGTCAAATTCCTCACATCGTGGATGCTTGTGGATAGATTTGCAAATCTGCCATTTTTCAACTCAAGTTATATTACATATTTCAGGATTCTGCTGACTTGGGCCATATAGTTTTTTAGTAGGAAAAAACATCAACTGTTGTAAACTTCCAAGCAGGTTCTAATATCTTGAGTATGATAATGCCTGTATAATGCCTCTTTTGGCAGTTTCGGCATGCACTACTTGAGACAAATACTTCAGACCAAAGGGAGGTCAGTCATCAGCACTGCTTATTTTTCTGCCTTATAATGGTAGTCAGAATGCTAGACAGGCTCCAAATAGGCTTGTGTCCTTTACCTCAGTGGCAATATTTTTGTGTTCAGGTAGCACTGCTGACTCTTACCACCCTGTTGCTGTTGTACCAGGGACGGCGAAAAAAGCAGCATACTCCAGTCCAGTCCAGGAAGGGAATGGAATGGAATTTAATAATTTCCAAATTAATTTATATAACCTGGTTTGCTTGAATGGCATAAGGTTATTGGTCCTTTGACCATCCACCTCATAGAATGATTGGTTAAACCCTACAACACTCATTTCAAAATATTTCTCCAGTCAGTAACATAACAAGCTGCATAACAAACTACAGGTGACAAGATAAAAGTATTATTTACAAAAACTTCTCACTGTTTACAGCTAGCATGAGTGTGAAAGCAACACTTTCACAGGGATCCTGGCAGAAAGCTGGAAAATTTCTCTGCATCAAGCTTTCAACATCCACACCACTCTTTGTATTCTTTTGGTGTTAGGGCTGGCACTCAGGCATTGTAGATGCTGAATATTTTTAACTTACACTTGATACAGTAAAAAATACAGTAGGAAAGCATAATGGATATAACCATTCAAAAATGATTGCTTGCCAGATGAAGAAAGGCCAAGTTTGTTATCCAGTGCTGTCCTGTGTGACAATAATAGTGTTTTCATTTAAGCAGTGAGGAGACCACTTACTGTTGTTACCCTTGGCATGCTCAAGGCAGGAAAAAAAATATGTACATGCTGCCATGGACATTTATAAGCATTTTAAAGTGGCAGAACAAAAAGCAAACAGAATTGAACAGGGTCAGGTCATTTATATCCCTCAGATATGGTTATTTGCTGAAGTTTGTAATAGCAGCTTTCCAAGCTCTGGAATTCTTTGAATTTCTAAACTGACTTATCTGTAATAGAGTCCTATACTTGAGTCATGGACACTCTGTCAAAGCAAAAACCTTAATTACATCACAGCCATTAAATAAGGAAAGAGCAACCCTTACAGAGTCCTACACTTGCATACTTCTCAGATTCACTAACATCCACTTTCCTAATGTATTGAGGAAGTTTTAATTCACTGTTGATAATGCTAGAACTGCATAGAAGAACAAAGGCTGTAAGTTCCTACTTCCTATTCCACATAATTTTCTTCTACTTCTTCCCAATTATATGTTTATTACCTATTTTTAAACTGAATTTCTGTATGTGAATATCAGAGACACTTACTTTACTCTCTGCTGAGGTAGGAAATTTTCCTGAAAGCATCTCTGTTAATGTGAGTGGAGACAACTGACTGGAAAGGATCTGACAGAATTGTTCCAGAGTGAAAAACAAATATTTTGCAAAAACCCACTTGATTTTACCAGCATTATAAAATGAAAACTAGAAAAAAGAAAGAAAATTGTAGGAAATGTTTTCACTTCTAGTTTTGAGGAATTTTCATGTTCTAGCTTTTAGTATGCAGTTGTAAGTAACAATAAAATTGCTTTAAGTAATACAAGTCTTTAAACTATACTTTTCTGTGTAAAAAACCAACCAAACAATAAAGTTAGATTGTAATTTTGAAATCCTGAACTACAGAGTGACAAAGATGATGATGAAGAGTATAATGAGTGTGAACTATTTGTAGAAATATTGTTACTGAGAGTTATGCTGTCAACTGAATTGAACTATTTTTATTATTATAGAGGTACTCAAAATATTGGGCTGACAGGGCACTTTGATCTCAGTTCTCTTTGTTTTATGCACCTAAATAGCAATTGGCAACTACTGACACAGTGTATAAATTACAGATATAAAATAAAGGATGCTTGCAAGCCTTCTTCAGAATGGTTCTAAAATAAAACTTGAAATACAATAATAGCATCCATTGAACTTCAGCAGAACTCTTGCTTTTTGTACAGCTGGGGCTATATTGGCATATTTTCCCAATTCTCTCTTTGGTTTTTTTTTTGGTTGGGTAGGTAAGATTTTTCCTCATTTCTACTCTGCTGTAGTCATCTAGTGACAAACACAATATTAACAGACAAACGATTTTTCCTATTTCAAGAGAAAACTTCTATTAAGTTCCCTGCTAGGAATACAGCAAACAGGCAAATCCAGCAATTTGTACTGTAAAGTTTGGGGGCCCAAGTCAGAATGTGGGTTAAATGTTGATAAGGACATATGAAGCTCAAAGCAGCCATTTCTGTTCATTCTTACGGCTTCTTCCTCCTTTCTCTCCCGGTTTTAATGATGAAGGGGGTATAATGAGCCTTTCCAGAGCCTTTCTGCTCCTATGGAAGAGTATGCAGTAATTTGCTGAGGGGATGCAGAGCTGTCAAGCAATAACTTATGTTGCTTGTGCTCAAGGCTTCACCCTTCCAGAAAGAAATACAGACTGATAACACTGTGTGAATCCACTCAACACACTAAAGCTGGTGGGCTATATTTTAAAGGGCTTTATTGAAAATTCCGGGTTTGGGGGCATCCACTCTGCAGAGAACTTCAAATGACTCCAGCTTGATCTCTCCTCTTTGCTTTTGTCTTCTGGCAGATCCTGATGAAGTAAAATTCAGCACTACACACCTGCATTAGCTCCAAATGGCAGATAAGTTTAGCATAATTACTCTCAGCTCCATTTGGGTTAACGTTTAGACACAAAACATGCACCTACATATTACACTTTATCTGCTGCTGGCACAGCACCAGATTCTTCATGCTGCCAGGAGCGGTGGCAGCTGTTGCTTATGCTAAAGCATAAGCCTCTTTCTGCTGGACAAGGAATAGGAGAGTGCAAGATCTCTTAGGTTACCTCTTTTTTAAAGAAAAAGCTTCATATTTCTCCTTTTCGTAATACGTTGCAGTCTCAAACATCTTTGCTGCTGATGTGCCCTGTACAGGGTTGGAATTTTAGTGACCCTCAAACACAAGAGTTCTGTTTGCCTGCCTGAGCTGTTTTTGCCTGCCTGTCTCCCAGCCTTCCTCAGTTCCTAGCTTTTATCAGTAAATGGTTCTGCAGTCTGGAGTCCTCTTTGGGGTGAGCATAAGACAATACCTCTGGCACCACTCATACGCTGTTGGGCTGAGAACATATTCCTGCAGTGCTTGCCCAGAGATAGAGCTCTAAGCTGTGTTCTTGGTGCCAGATGACATTTTGCCTGTCAAATATGATCCTATATGAGTCATAAAAACTTTAGAAGAATTGCATTATTTCTGCATTGAGAACTGCTTGATAGAGTCTTTGCCACAAAAAGCACCCTAGAGGTTTCTCCAGAGTAAGGGGAAAACCAGGGATTTTTCTCCCCAGAGGCAGTAAGAACTATGTGTTTTGAAGTGTAAATGTCAAAGACCAAGGACAAACTGGATACACAGTGGTAAAAAGACTACTGGGCACCCAGTGAGCTTTCAAATTGGTTATTTATGTGTGCAGTACCCTCCTAACAGACATGCTCCTCCATCTCCTTGCTGTGCATGTGCAGGGACAGTAGCTCTGCAGGCAAAGAAGTAAGCGTGCGAGTCACTCATGAAGCTTTATAAATGAGCCCTTCTGTAATGCTGTGACTGACAGGGCAGTATTATTTTTCTGATAGTTGTTGATGTCATGGAGTGGCAGTTGTTCACAGCTCTGTTATTTAACATCATAATTGAATAAAATAGTTTCCTGTTTTGTGCCTCCAACAAGAAGAGATGTTTACCCATGGAAAATCATGAATTACTGGAAGGTTTGTTTAGTAATGAAATAAGATTTACAGCCTGGCTAATGCTGATTCCACTGTGTATGTGCATGTGTATATCATATTTACTGTACTCTTGTTGACAAGGCTAAGGATCAGTTTGCTTTGTTCCCTTTTCTTTTCATAAACTCGTGCAGTGAGTGATCGTATGAAGTAGCTCCTGATCTACTTCTCCACCACTGAAAATAACAGTAAGGAATTTGCTGATAAACATCACTGAAACTGATAGACATTTCAGATTTAAATCCAATGCAGTGAGTTCCATAGCTGAATTCACAGAAGGCAACCCCATCAGGAAAGCATATATGTCAAAAGGAGGAAAATAATTGTTGTTCTTATTGAGGTTAACTGAAGAGGACAATTAATACATATTCTTGTAATGGAGGAAATGCAGTCTCACTGGGAATAAAGGGACTGACCTCTGGGCACATCACCCTGCTCCATCCTCTGGAAAGGCTCTTGCCCACCTCTTAACTCCTGTTCCTTGTTTTCTTGGTACAGGACAGTGGAAACAGAAATAATGTCAGTAACTTTTTGGAGGAGCAGAGAAGGGTGCTTGAGGTTTATATAAGTTCAAAGAAAGACTGGATACTTGGAAGAAAAAACACGGTGAGCATCAGCATGATGCCTCAGCATAGAAGCTACATCCTGCTCAGAAAGACCTTGAGTTTGAAATTCTTAAGGGCTCAGCAATCCACAGGAGGAAGAATTTTATATGCTTGCCTTATTCTCTTCTCTAAACATCTCCTAATAACCACTGATTAGGAGATAGGATATTGGACTAAATGGATTTTTTTTCTGACCAACTCTGACCATTCTTATGCTTTATGAAATGGGAAGGTCTGAGATCACCTTTGTACCTCTATTAATTCAACCCCTGTTCTGTATAACAATGTGAAAGGGAATGGAGATGATGAATTGATAGAGTTGATTTGGACTGGCTTTTTAAGTTATGTATTGAACTTATGCTTCAAACATGACTTGTGATATAAATGAAGCATAACCAAATACCTAACTGTGACAAATTGGTATTAAACAGTCCTTGTGAAAAGTGGTGGGAGTGAAATGTGTCCTTGCCTTTTTATCAGTTCATTTAGAAAAGTCTCTGCAATATTCTATACTACGGAAGTTTCTGTGAGTCAGCACTGTATGCCACCTTTTGTCTGATTCATGGTGCTCCTCTCCCAAAACTGCCTGCTGTCTGTTGCCACCAGTCGAGTCTTTTTTTCAATATCTTCCATTAGGAGGGTTGTGGAATTGGTTTTGTGGAATTGTGGAAGGAATGTAACTAACTTAGTTTATAATGTTTGCTTATGCAGCATACTATTTTCCTTAAAGTTGTATTTTAACATAGGAAAATAAAGCACATGCACTACTGAAGCCAAAGGTTAAGGATAACAGCATAGTAACTCAAAATTGGTCTTGAACCTGTCACTCTTTGGTCTGCAGTACTGCCTCCTGCAAGTGGCCACATTCAAATGGATTGGATTGCTAAGGATGTAAGGTGCTGTTTTCAAGGTCTGGCCTGATGGTATCGAGCCCAAGAAGATTAAAGCAACCTTCATCATCCAGGATTTTGGTAGACAATCTTTAAGAGTGGGTGTTATGACAGCCTGCATTTGCACAGCAAGAAGTTTCAGTCTCACTCATCCCACTCAGCTCATTCACTTGCAATCTCCCCCTTTTAGAAGGAACAGTTACCCATCTTGCTGCTCTCAGAGATGCTCTGTCGACAGGCAGCCCACTCACAATGTTCATTTAACCTGAGTGCCTGCTGCCTTGGAATTTGCAGGCATCAGTGTCTGCCTGCATGTGTGGCCTTCTCCCATCTCTGTTCCTTGGAGCAGAATGAACAAAGTGGCCCCAAGTGCCTTATTCTTTTAATGTGATTAATCGGACTCATTATTACCGGGTATGGTTTTGGTTTGTAGGGTGCCCTCATGCAGTCAAGACTGTCTCAAATTAGCCAAAGGTGTTGTAAGGTTAATTGTCTTTCCCTTGTTTTTGACTGGTTCCTAAATAGGTATCTGCCCTTTCAGTGGATCTGAAGTTCCATGTGGCTGTATGATTGCAGGACTGTGCCACACTACTGCTCTTAGAGCTGAAGCCCAAGGCTATGGATTATTGACTAGTAAAATATGTTTCAGGTCGCTGAAATCTCAGCTGTATAAACTATTAAACCATGCTCTAAATCTTAATTGCATTCTCAGCTAAGAGGTAATTTGAGAGAGGGTGAGGATGTATTTGAGATTTGTCTTTATGTAGAATGGCTTGCTAGCTCGTTCCTGACTTACCTGCAAGGAATATGAAAATTCTGAGTGATTTAGAGTATGAAATTGATAGATAAGAGATCCTTTAGAACATCTGGAGACTTTTCTCTCAAGGAGACAAGTGAGAGTATATATATGTACTTTGGTTAGCGATTCACAGTACTTCAACAACACTTACATCAGAGTTCAGATCTTAAATTTGTGCTCTCAGAAAACAAGTGTTGATGAACTTGTTATTCCAGCCAGATTTGGTGCACACTTCTACTTGCTTTCCTTAAGAAAACGCTCTTATAGAGAACAGTGTTGAGCATTTGACATATCTGGTCTGAAGACAGCTCTTTCTGGGTAGAACGACTGTATGTTAACTTATAACAAAAGAATCTCTAATTCTAGCAATGTATGTTGTTTGCCTATTCATAAATCTAGACATTGCTTGGTGGGAGAACATTCCTGTAAATTAAGACCCAGTTTCCTGCTCTAAATGAGAGTGTCCTTAAAATACCAGCTGCCACTGATACCACCTTGCAGAATCCAAGGTGTTAAATACAGGGAAATTGGATTTTGGCAGAGATTTGGCCATGATAATGTGAGTGTCTGTGGCAGATAATTGAAGTGAAGGATGCAATAGTTCTGAGAATTAAAACTCATACTCAGAGCATCTGTTTGCTTGGGCTTTCTTTGGCATTGTCTTTTCTTCCACCATTTCCAAGTTTCCTTCAAAAGGAGGGAGAAAAGCTAACGTAGTGATGACTGCAATGAGCTTGGAAAGTTCACAGCAGGAATCTGGAATTCTCATGTGTTCAAAAATAAAGCTGGTGTCACTTTGTATCTTGCTGGTCTCAGTGGGATCTGGAAGGAGAAGCTGGAAGCTGTAATGCAATGTGATAAGACATTAACTTGAAGTAAAAAAATTACTGTAGATAAGACATTAACTTGAAGTAAAAAAATTACTGTAGATCTTTGTTTGAGAATTAGAATCCTAGAACTCCAGAATGGGATTCCACTACACCAGGTTGCCCAGGGCACCATCCAACATGCCCTTAATCACTCCCAGAGATGGGGCATCTACAACTTCTAGTGACAACTTTTTCCAGTACCTTATGAAAGCATTTCTTCCTATCCTAAATATCTAATTTATACCTACTCTCTTTCAGTTTAAAGCCATTACCCCTTGTTCTATCAATTACCCCTGACATGGAGAGTACTTGGACTAAAGTTGTCCAAAGGGTGTTGTTCAGACCAGAGCACAGGATTAGTGTGGAGCAGTGTGCAAGGTGGAAGAAGGAGGTGTTGGCATCAAGAATTTTAAGAAATATTGGTCCATGAATGAAAAGTCTGTGCCTAAGCCTAGAGAGTGCCCTATGCTTCAGCAAGAAGGTGGCTGCTGCCTGTTCCAAAGATACCTTCCCTCTGCTCTTGGAGTGTTTTCCTGAGGGGTGATGCTCTTTAATCCCTGGAAGAGGATCTCTGCATAGGTGAGGGAGGCCCCAGTTGGCTGTTTTTAGAAGTCAAACACATATGTGTTTTGCAGTCAGACTCTCCCTTTTCAGGCTTAAGTAACAAAACCAATTGTAGATTTACTTCCAGTTTTACAGCATTCTGGGGAAAGGGTTTGAAAGCTGCACAGTTCCCAAAGATATGTCCTGCCCTGAGCAAGCAGCATTTGATGGTTGATTTTCTGTCATGGCTGATGCTTGTGGATAAACGTAGTCCTGGGTGGTGTTGAAGATGTGAGCTCATCCCACAGCCTCTTTCATTACTGCCCCAATACCCAATGCAGGGCCTGGAGCCCTGTTGCTCCTTCCCTTCTCAGCTCCCAGTGCCTGTGGCAAGCTTCTCTGGAGGTCTTTCCATAAAATTCACCCTGCAGTGGTGGTTCAGACAAGAGTCAGGATTTGAAAATGTGCTGCCCTTGCCTCAGTGGAGTTTTATGCTGCACTCATCAGCCAGCTGTGGGAAGGGAGGCTGGAGTGCCCACTGACCAGGGCCTAAGTGAGCCCAGAGAGGAATGCTGTGGTTTGCTGAGCCTCCTGTAGGAGGGCAGCCCTGCACTGGGCTCATGGCTGCTGCCCCGTGTGCTCTGGGCTGGGGTTGACCTTGCCTCTGGGGTGGTCCTCATCTCTACAGAGTTCCTGACAAGGAGCAGGGGTCAGTGGCTATATCTGGACAAAGCCCCATCTTCCCTGAGCTCTCCCCAAGCCACCGTGCCTCTGCTGGGTGGAGGGGAAAAAAAATACTTGGTAAAAGAAGAGGCTTTTGGCGTCAGCAGTTCATTGTTGCTGAGGTGCTGTGATATATAAAGGTGAGAAAACTGCGAGCAAACTGCTGCTCCTGATACTGTCTCCAGTTTAGGTGCACCAGACACAGTAAGGAGGTGAGGTCTCACCTCCTGCCCCCAGCAGAGGCTGTCACCACTGGGGAACATGGTCTGAGAGACGGGTCTCCATGGATCTGTTCTTTCCCCTTGGCATCCATGTGATGGCCATGAGTGCTTGCAGTCCCTGCAGGCGCAGGAGTGGTCAGGAGGTTGTTCCCATATCCAAGGATGAACATTGCTTTCCTATCCTGGGCGAGAACTTCCTGCCTTTTTCCCCAAACCCAGTCATTCCTAATGTGGGCTGTGTTTCTGATGCCTGAGAAACTCTTGCTTTAAAGTAGCCTTCTTCTTAGCAAAAATAGACAGCTGCCCAGGGATGAGGAAGGTACTAAACCTTGTAATCTAGTTACCTTGGTAACATCTGTAAGAAACTATTGCTATACCACTTTCTGTTTTTCCTTCATCTCTTTTATGGAACTACATACTCTGTTTACTTGACAAAAGTGTGATTTATACCATACCCAATATAGCCATTCTCCCAACCATTATCCTGACAAACAAGTTCCCATTTCTAACAAGCAAGGTTAAATGACTGTAAAAACAGATATTTGACTTTATAGTGGAAACTGAGATTTGCCATCAAGTAACTAAGCATTTGCTAAGAAAAGCAAAAATCTTGTAAAAACTTTTTTATTGTTTCAGAGTATTATAGTGCTTGATCACATTTACTCAGCACAGGAATTCTTTTCAATGGTCATGTTTTTTTCTTCTGCATTGTGACATTCTCACACATTTGTAAGATTCAGTTGTCAACCATATGTCATACAGGGCAACAAAAAAAGAAAAAAAAGCATTATTGCTAGGCAAAACTAACAGCTGTGCTTGAGAATTGGCTGTTCCTGGATCTAGCTCCTAGCACAGCTCTCACCATTCCCATTTAGCCGTCTGTGTCCTGGTAGTGGTTCCTCTGCACTGTGTGAGCTGGGACACTTGAGTGCCAGCACACAGAAGGTCCTGAGGGATCAGACTTACGTGCTGCTGGGTAGGCAGTGCCCACACCTTTTAGGTGGTTTTTTGTATCTTCTGGTTACTCACCTGTTTCTCTCTTTGTTGCCAACTGTAGGGAATTTTCTGAGCCCTTCAAAGGGAAGAGCATCCCTTGCTCAGTGACCCATTCAGTAATTGATTAAATTAATCTGAAACTAACTCTCACTTTTTAAACTGCTAATCAAGAAGCCAATTATCTGTTAACAGTCCTAAATACAAATCAGCAGTAACCAAAGTGTTCCTCTGTTAAAAAAATCTGGATTTCTTTCTGTTATCTCACAGCTTTTAAAATAAGTTGGAAATGTGGCTATTTTCTTTAAAAAAAAAGAAGAACCCATATTAGAATTCCATTTTCTATTTTGGAACAGTAAAACAGCTTATTTATTTCTGAAAGTGTGTTTAGAATTTTAGCCTTTTTTATGTGTTATGGCCTTGAAGACATAAGTCTCAGGGCATGATAGAAGATTTATTAAGGATAAATCCTGCTCTTTTTATGCACTTACATAGCTGAAATCCTCAAGCAGCATTGTTCTGTTGCAAGTTTGGCTGGGGTATACATTTAAGAGCCTTACTCTATGAATGTTATGTCTTTTATTTTATATACATTTGTATGTGCAAAAGGTAATGTAAAAGAAATACATGCCAAAGCATAGTTTTATTTTTTTATTGCAGCCATTAATTATACAGCTGTTTTAGAACAAAAACATTGTTCTTTAAGTAAAATTATTTAAATTATGACTCTTAATTTTTATTGTTGTTGAAATGAGACTTTCTTACAGGTTTACAAAACAAAGCAATTTAAAAAAGATGTTTGTAGTGCATGCCCAGTCCTGTATATATTTATGGCATAAAAATGTTGTTTGAGTGCAGCAAGTAAGGCAATGATGTATGATAGTTTGTCTATGGCTTTCTAAGTATTTAATTGAATTAGATCCCTACCCGTTTATTCAGTATTCTCCTCATTTAGAAATCTGATCTGAGAGAAGTGAATAGTTGTTTTTTACTGTAATAATGATGGTGAGTCAACAATTTGATTAATCATGAGTTAAAGTATGAGTATTTCTGAGCACATCTGTTAAAGGACATGTCCTGATTTTTTTTTAATTCCTCATGTGTATAAATGTGTTTGCTTCTTTTCCATGGAAGTTGTTTAGAAGGGCCCAAAAAAGAGGGTATATTAAGGTGCTAATATATTAAGGTGCATCTCATCCTGTATCTCCAGTTTCAATCTGAATGCATTCCTGACTACTGACTCCCTGGTTTTGTTTCCAGATTCATAGTCTGCAATAAAAGAAGGCTTGTAGAGCCCTGGGCAGGTGTTTGCACCATTAGCAAAACTGTGTAATTTGCCAAAAAAGAAGTGCTTTAGAGAACAAGAAGTAATGAAATTGAGTGCCAAATTCTGCTGCCATTTAATCCTTTGAAAGATAAAATGTTTTACTAGGTAGCCTGTTGGCCAAAAGATTGTTTGGAATCAAAGAAGGGCTGAGTGGTAGCACAGGTGGCACATTCCAGTGCTGACAAGGGCAGGATACACAAATCCATAAGTATGTGAAGACACAGATTAATCATGCAATCCAGCTGTAAAATCTTAAGGGTAGCAATGACACATCCAGAGTTTTTAGATGGAGCTTTCAGGTTTATGATTTAATCCACTATTTATCAGTATTTTTAAGCATGTTATGACATGAATGAACGAAGTGAATGGGCACCTAACAAAATGAAGAGAGGATCTTTTTTTCTGGAGTCAGCTCTTCCAGTATAATCTCCACTGGCAGCAGTGAACACATCAGATGTATTTACATTGTATCTCTGCAAGAGGATGTTTATGGATATGACATGTGCTGTTCTGCACACTAAAAACTTGAGATTCAGATTCTCTCAGTACCACGTGCACCTCTGTTGATTTCAGAAATATGTAATACTGCACTGATGAGCGTGGTATAAGAATCTAAATAGATCCATAGGCATATGGACAGACAGATTGATCAAGGCAGACTTTATCACTTTGTCCCTAAAAATCCTTTGTGATTATCTTTTATGTACACAGTGATACTAAAGTGTCAGCCCAGATAATTTCCCTTAACTTGCTAGTATTTTATGGATTTACTTAAAGTTTTACTTGAAAATCTGGAGGAGTGTGTGTGCACTTTTTGCAGAAATGTACTGGTACTAGTAATTTTAACAGTTTTCATTCTGTTTTGAAAAAACATTGTGAATGTATAAATTATGTTTGAACTGGACAGAGATGATTATGTGGCATGTGACTGAAAATATATATTTTTTAATAGATGATTCAGCCGCAGAGAGTTTTAATGGCAATGAGACCGTGGGACACAGTTCCAATGCTTCAGGGGGAACACACTGCAGGGAGATGGCAGAAACCAACAGTAATGGCAAAACAAATCTGGAGCAGGATGAGCAGCCTCTGAACCTGAGTGACAGTCCCCTCTCTGCTCAGCTGACTTCAGAATACAGACTAGATGATCACAGCAGTAATGGAAAGAACAAATACAAGACTCTCCTAATTTCTGATCTCAAGATGGAACGGGAGGCAAGAGAAAATGGAAGCAAGGTAAGATGCTTCCACATGGTCCAGATATGAAACATGTAGTTCAGAAAAGAAAAAGATTTGTGAGGCCAAACTAAAGGTTATTCCCAGCTAAGCACTTAATGCAATGTGTCTAATGTTTGTCAGATCATTACTTAAATGCCATACGTAGATTTGTATGCTCTGTTACACATATATGATGCATACATACATTAAGGGTATATGGATGTACGGGGGTGAATACATATGTACAGGCAAATATATTGTGCTGACACACAGGAAAAAATGGTGTAGTTCTCCATCAGACATGAACTTTATCAATCCATTTATTGAGAACTGTCAACATTACTGATTTGAAAAAAAATTAAAGTATGTATATAACATGATACATATATATATGTATAGATATGGAGACACACATATATATATGTATATTTACAGATGGCCATCTCATCACATCTTTTGTGTATCTATAGAATTGTCGTGGTTTAAACCCAGCTGGCCACTAAGTACCTCCCAGCCACTTGCTCACTCTCCTCCCTGCCCTGGTGGGCACAGGAGGAGAATGGAAGAAAGGTAAAACCTATGGGTTGAGACAGGAACAGTTTAATAATTGAAATAAAGTATATTACTACTACTACTATTACTACTACTACTACTAATGATAATTCTAATGAAAAAGGAGACAACAAAAAGAGAAAGAGGAATAAAATCCAAGAAACACAAGTGATGCAGTTGCTCACCACCCACTGACCAGTGCCCAGTCAGTGTCTGAGCAGTGATTGACAGTTTCTGGCTAGCTTCCCCCAGTTTATTCACTGGACATGATGCTCTGTTGTGTGGAATATCCCTTTGGCCAGTTTGGGTCAGCTGTTCTGGCCTTGCTCCCTTCCAGCCATTTGCACACCTGCTCTCCAGCAGAGCCTGGGAAATTGAAAAATCATTTACTGAGCACTGCTTAGCATCAACTAAAACATCAGTATGATGTCAATATTATTCTCACACCTAATCCAAAACACAGCACTGTACCAGCTACTAGGAAGAAAAGGAGCTGTTTCCCACCAAAACTTGGACAAGAATGAATCCGTATGAATGTTAAGTGTGTATGCCCAAGAAAATTCCTACCAGTGAATTATCAACGTCTGAAAGGAAGTGATTTGGTTTCTTCATGATTGTGTTATGCAGGCACCTAACCTGAATTAAAACTGACAAGTTTGCTTTAAGAAGCTGTAATCCCCTGAGGGCTTTTCGCTGTGGTTTCTATTACGTGGGTAAGGAGAAGCAAGGGTGTTGTTTTGTAGATAAAGACAGATCCTATAGATTAAGTTAGCTAGATTCCTAGGATGGTGTTTTTCATGAGCGCCTACAGTAGGGAGGGTGAAGAAATGGCATATGTCATAGAATTTACCCATTGAGCTTACTGGTCACAGGTTCCTTTTATTTTTTTTATCTGATGACCAACTGGCTTACCACTTTTACAGCAGCAATAATAGGATGTGAGTCCTGGATCCAAAGACTCTTAATGCTAGTCACTAGCTTTCAGTAGCCTGACAAAATAGATATACTTTGAATGGGCACATTTTTTTACAGTGCTTTGAAACAGGAGTGTTAAAATCCTTAGGCATACTTAGAAAGGGATTGTACATGACTGCTATCTAGAGAACAACATTTAATTATGCTAAGGTTTTATCGCCTATCTTCATTGCCTGTGGAGTAAAAATAAAAACTTGTAATGTTTTTGTAACTTAAGTGTCTAAGTTTTAGTGGGTAGAACAAAGGGAGACTAAATGGGAGATTGTTAGTCTTTCTCAAGGCCATTTAGCAAATCATGTATCCTAACACCTTCTCCATAAAATCTTTATGAAAAACCGTTTATCTGTATGGAATACATTTTTTCTCACAACCTTGCATTTTATGGAAAGCGTTCTGACTAGCTGTAGTCTCAGCCTGTGTATGCACCCCAGAGCTGGATGTACTCAGTACTTTGGGTTGCACACTGAGTCCCAGATTGGCTGATATGAACAGTATCTTCTTTTGCTCCGGGGCAGATTGTTCTAATGAACCGTTTATAAGCCCGTCACCCAAATACTGACAGACACACAGGCTCTTTTGCCTGAGGTAGGTTGTTGCTTTTGCCATCAGTCTTGCAAATACACAAATAAGCTTGGCAAAGATAGGGAGGAGTCTTAACGTGAAACTCATTTATAGCTAAGATGAGAACACAGCCTAATGTTCAATTTCCAATTTGAATCAGTTCCAACTCAGATGCAAAAAAAATTTATCGAAAAGTGTTAAAAATCTATAATGAATTGAGATGACAATCCAAGCCATCTCATTCTTTGCAAATTTTAAGAGGCCACAATCATCCCCCACATCAATACATTCTTTCACACTCGCTGTCATCCTGCCCACTCTATATTGCCAACAATATGCAGATTTTTCTCCTCTTTTTGTCCTAGTGAAACTCATGTTGGTGTTTAGAGTTCATTTAAGTATACAATTAATTAGATATGCAGTAAAGATTATTAAATATAAAGACTTCAGGAAGAACACAATCCTGGGATAAACAAAATTTG
Source organism: Corvus cornix cornix (assembly GCF_000738735.6). Classification (NCBI taxonomy): domain Eukaryota; kingdom Metazoa; phylum Chordata; class Aves; order Passeriformes; family Corvidae; genus Corvus; species Corvus cornix. Next base: position 110,857,210 of record NC_046333.1, on the reverse strand, counting down.
TTAGAGATTTGTAAGATGAGCTACTGAAGAAAATATCTGCTTTCTAAGTGAGGGGAAATATATTTCAAATATTGGGCTAGTATCAGAGGAAGAAATACATTATGCTTCCTCCAACTTCTACAATGTCCCATTTAACCTGCACAAGATGTTATTTTCTTGGGACAGTCAAGACTGTGAAACTCAAAGGCAAAGGAATGGAGATAAGAAGATCTCTTGGCTGACATGTTCTGATAGATAATTTTGTATGTGCTGCAGAATTATGATCAGAAGAAACTGTTGAGATAAAAATGGTAGGTTTTCCATCATATTGTCTTTGAAAATATGACAGCTAATAGGGAAATCTTTTTTGGTTACTTCTTTGTGGAAGTTAAATTTTTAGAATATTCATCTTGTCTATACCTATTTGAAGCAATTCTATGCTTATGCTATAGGGAAAGTTTGCTAAATAGTGGTATCATTCTGCAAAAATCTTGGATGTCAAAACAGGCATACTTAAAATTTTACTAAAAGCAGGCCTCCCTTATGGACACAGAGGATGTAATTAGTGATTTGTAAGAAATATAGGGTTTGGGTTTTTTAATAAGAAATCAAGTTTTCTTGCCTGAAAAGACTCTGGTAAATAACTGGGGATTAGATAACCCTGTGAACACCTAGAGTATATTATTTAAAGATTGCTCAGTTCAGCTACTTCAGAATATGGCTTTTAAAACTGGTGTTAGTAGCACTCTTTAAAGAAGTATGACATTTCAGTGGACAGTGTTACTTTGAATTCTCAGTTCCAGGCAGTGAGAATGTGTGGTAATCTCTTCTTTGTACAAAAAGACCATGAGCTGAGTGCAGTGGAGGGAGTTACCAAGTTGTAACGATCTTAAAATCTGATCAAAATGTTCTACTATTCACTGAAAAAATGTTGTGCAAGGACAAAATGAGTTTTCATAGTGTTAAGTACATATATGTGTATATGTATATATATGTGTATATATATATATAGGCTTTATATGTATGCTTTTATTAAGCTTATATGAGGGGCCAGATCCTCCAGTAAGACCTAGATGTTCACAGCAGCAGAAATTTCTACAACCATTTAGGGCTAAACTGAAGTCTGAAATTTTGCATAGCTGCAAAAATATGTACATAAGTTTACGTTGACTGGGCTGGGTCTTTGTACTACAAAAGACTTAGAAAGTATTCATCAGCAAATGCTCTTCAAATGTGTTCTATGAATTCAGATAGCTAAGTGCATATATAAATTATTTTAGATTGTTAATTATGTGTGAGCCTGATGGGTTTTTGTGTGACTATGGTGAAGTCTCTGTAGCATTGAGATTTTTTATTGCTGATTCTTTTGTTGTTGCTACTTCCTGGACCATATATTTTATTTTTAAAAGTTATTATATAGCTTTATATCTTCTTCATTATTTATTTCATGAAATATAGCAAGCCTGCTCCTTTTAAATGATTTTGTCTTTTCTGCATTTGGATAACAAAGTTATTGTAATACAGTATGGGAAAACAGGCTTTTGAACTCGCCAGTCATACTTACATTGTGCCACTATTTTACCTGGATTAATAAATAATACCTTCTATCTGTATTGCAAGGAGCACTCCTAATATGTAAAAACTTCTCTTTGGAATTTCCCAGATAGAAACATGTGCTACTGATCATAAATGCCTAGGAGATGCCTTAAAATGAGGTGACAAGAACAACACACATGCCCATTTTGTCCAGATACCTACTAATTGTAAACAGTTGGTTTTCTTTCTTTCTACCAGATGAAATTTCTGATAGAAAGTTGGACACCTTGAGTCCCTGTGGATGTATGGTAGGCTAAGTTAACATGCATTATGTTTAGCTCAAGTGTGTAATTGGCTGCTTGAAGAACTGCACAAGATAAGAAATTTTTCCCCTAAGTCTGAAAAGTAAAGCATAGTTTTAAAGGAGAGAACAATAAATAATGATTGCTGCATACCACGACCTTTAATTATAATATTACATTCTAATGTGTGTGTCATTACAGTTACAGTTGTACACCACAAGGCAGAGCTTTCATGTAGTATCTAAAACTAAAATCCTTCTGTCTCTTCTTTAATGCTGGGCTTTTGAAGTGTTTCACAAGCTTTTTTCTACAGCCTGATGTAAAGAACAGTGTTATTGTCATGGGCCACTGCCAGGGGCTGCTTGCTTCCAGCAATTGCAACTTCAAACAGTGTTGTAATGGGTGTATCTACACTATGGCAGGTTAGCCTGGCACGCTGTCTGCTTTTCACACCAGCCCCACTCCAAGAAGGCATTTAAAAGCTTTAACCTTGTATGGCATCTGAAAGCCAGAGCATATATGAGGTCCTGGGTGAAGTTTGAAGTTCCTGCACAATACTCCAGTTAAAATTTAGTCATGTTCAGTGGTTAGTCCAGCTGTAGAATCTTGTAACATCTGTTTTGCTGGAGCTCATCATTACCAAGGGAAACCAGGCATGACTGTCCAAGCAGCCTGACCTGTGTGTACAATTATACAGATAAGCCTGTTGTCATCTGCTGGTGAATCCAACTGGTTTCCAAAAGTGCACATGAATTTAGCCACAGGTGGACACCATGTACAAAGAGCAAGGTAGAGTCTCAATGTATTTCTTCCACACTCTCTTTCCTTTTAAAAGATATGATTGTATTTTAGCAAAAGGTGGAAGGTCATTCTTTATATCCAGGGAATATCATCACATCTGACATTGTGTTTCTGAGGCATGGGGAGTCACTGCCTGTCTAGTTCCCATCTGCCTGTGTTTCTGTCTGCAGGTTTTCTTGGGGAAATGGCCATGGTCAGAAAATAAGGGAGCATATGACTTTTTCTAAAGCAAATTGAATCCTTAGGAATTGCAGTGGACTTTCACAGAGACTGATAGAGGCCTATTGAGAAACTTAGGAAGTAATTTATTTTAAAAAAATTATTAATGAAATGTGAAACAGGTGTGCATCTATGTGAAGCAGGACTTAAAATGCAGACTTTGGGAATTTGCATGTTATTTAGAACAGTGTTGGAGATGTTGTTTTTGTTTTTTCCTTTCTTTTTTTTTACTTAATAACTCAATTTTTTTTTTCTTCCATCATCATTGATTATTTATATTCAACTGGAATAGACAGGTTTCAGCTGAATGGGAGCATTGCCATGTGATACTTACATGATATGGTTACCTCAGTTCTAAGCAGGAGGGAAGGTGGAAAGGGTAAGATAAAAGCGTCTCCTCTTCTTTTGAGGGTACCATTAAACTCTGCATGTTGGCTTTTTTCATACAAAGAGAATAACCTTTTGCCCATCCAGTTTATTTTGCTAAATGCCCAAGTTAAGATAATTAATCGGGATTGCGAGTTTAGCCTGTCAGAAAGGAGCTTTTGATTCCAACTCATCTCTCCACAGAACTTTTCATTGTATCCCTTGCTTGAAGTTGGATCTCACTACCTAGATATGGCATAAGAAGAAATTAGACTTTTTGGTTTTGTTTGTTCTAACTGGTATATTTTATTTCATTTCCATGGTCAGATAGAAAGTGTTCAAGCAATGCCGTATTTTACTGATTGCTGTTTTCTTTATGGAAGTATCTTAAGAGTCTGCAGTCCAGGAGTCTGACAGCCTTATTTTATGGCTTAATTGTTAGGACTAGGAAGAGACTTAGCTGAAATACTGTTTGCTACTGTCATTAATAACTTACGAGGAGTGAAGCAGAGTCTGGTGAAAGGTTTAGGCAGGACATGTTACTACAATTAGTGGCATACTAGATTTTGAGCAAACAACAACAGGAGTGGGGCAGAAGGCAAAGCCAGCATTAGAAACACTCTGGAGCAATGAGATACCAGCACAGAATGAGTCTGCAGCTCCACAAGGGTCCAGTCCGCTCTCATCATTCCAGCCTCAGCACTGAGATGAGGATGGTGACATCTTCCAGCTTTGCCTTAGTTGTTACCTGATGGATTCCATCATTGCTGCTTTGCACTAAATCCATGGAAATAGTTTGTACTGAGATTTAAAAGTAAAAATGATAAAAGAAATGAACTGAAGGCAGAATCCACCCCTGCCACCATTGTGTGTAGGTGATAAAGGGCTACATCTTTTGTCTTGCATCTCACATCTTTGGTGTGTGAAGGCAGGCTCAAGTGTTCTGTTGAGGTATGTGTCTTTCTCTGCTACGCTCAAGTTTGTGCAAAGGTAACAGGCATGTCAGTGCTTTTCTCTTCTCAGGAGATAGATACACTACAATAGAAGAGGATAAACCTATTCTCTTCTCCTATTCATGGAGAACATTAATGAAAGGAGAAAAAAAGTGTATGCAAGCAGTTTTGTGACTTTCTAATTTTTTCCTGCCCACTCACCTGCAAATTACCCTGTTTTTCTCTCTTACCCAACGAATTGCTGCTTCATGAATAGGCATTTCAGAAGTTGCTGTCATGAAGACTGAGTCCTTTATGTTTTATTTTACCATTTTATCTGACACCTTGATTTTACTCTTCCCTACTTTTAGAAAACAAGCAAGCTGAGAAAAATCACAGTTTTCTGGCCCCAAAAGTCGGTTTATATGTTGTTTGGATAAAGCATGTTTGTTCTGTGAAGAAAAAAGGTGTTCTTTTTTGCTGCTCTTTCGTAGGGAAGTTGTTAGAGGCCACTGAGAAGCTCCGTGGTACCAAAAAAAATTTGATGTTAGTTTATTGGTTTAATAAGCACTATTTAAGCACTGCTCAAGTGTAACAACTATGGTTTTATAGTCTGTTTTTTCCAGACTTGAATCTTCTGATTTTGGGGGTTACCCATAAAAAATGGCTAAATAGATCAATGTTTTTCAGAGCATGTTTTTATTGCCACTACAGCTGCATGAAAAAAACTCAGTGTTGTGTTTGTCAGAAGATATGAATTCTGTAGCATTCTCTAACAGTCACATTCATCAAAATCCTTTGTCTACAGTACCATCAGTTCTGTGTCTAATTCTTCCCATTGGAAGTACATTTAGTAGCAGGTTTTCATGTTCACTTAAAGCTTTTGAAAGTGAAATTCATTTCCTGCAGGGCATTCACAACAATAATGTAACTCCAGGTCAATTAAATGGAAGTTGATGATGCTACTCCAGATTTACATACCCAAAATGGGGAATACAATCTGATTCCATATATGTATGAAATCCCAGCTAATGTAAAACTGGCGTGGAAGAGAATAAGTTTTGATGTGACCTTTTATAAATTTTCTCAGAAGATTTTTTTAAAAGGAGGAAGTGCACATTGGTCAAGTATCAGAAAGTGGTGCTCTTGATTCCAGATTGCATGTGTGTTGCTCACAGATCCAGCTGTCTATCCTCATTTACTTTTATGTTTGGAGTCTTTGGTCACTCATATCGAAAATGAAGCACTTGTACGTGAAGGAGATGCAGGACTTTCTCCAACTTGATTTTAGTGGCTGGACATCTGTTCAGAAAGCTATCAAGTGCCTCTGCAATCAGTGAGGTAAGGTCTGAAATCACTACTTCCCTCCCTGTTTACAGCCAAGAACGTTTTAAAACTCATGAGTCTGGGAACATGTCTGTACCTCTCAGACAAATTCTTGTTCACTTCAGCATAGATTTGTTCCTGATAGACACCTTCAAGGCTGGACCTTATTACAATCCCTAACTCTTATTTTTGAGGTCTTTTTTGTTGTGGTTTGTTGGGGTATTTTTCCCCATTAGGAAGGAAATTGAATTTTTGTTGAAGCCCTACCACATTAAATGATTTGCTGCACCTTTTTCTTCTTCTGTTATCACATATGCAGCTCCTCTGCCACCTAGAAAAAGACTGAGAGCAAATCTTGCTCTTGGAAGATTAAACACTATTTGATGGTAAATTGAGCAAGATATAATGGGGCAGCAATAATTGCTACCTACTGTGATTGTGTTTAGTCTTAATATTATTTACAGTTAATGAACTGTCATTTTTTTTATTTTTCAGATGCTGAGGTTGAAAAGCTGATCCTCAAAACTAATCTGTGATGAATGGCTTCATAATTGGCTCCTTTCTACACATTACACTCCTTCAAAACTATATTGTTATTCAAGAAGTTGATAATCATGAATGTTACTCCTAATTTTTTTCTTTCTGGTATTGAATTATTTTCTATATGCCAAGACAAGTCCTGAGGAAAGAGAGAAAAGAAGTCAAAGGTTTTTCTTCTTTAATGACATTTATAACAATATATTGATGAGATTTTAAAATAAATACATTTTTTATTAGTTGTCTTACAGATATCTCAGTTTCTAATCTTTTTTTTTTTTTTTTTAATGAATGCCAGTAGTCAAATGTCTTGCTGAATAGTTGATACACCTTCAAGCTGTGCTTTTGTGTGCTCTCCATAGCAATTGCTGGGAATAATTAATTACATTAGAACCCTGAATGCTTTTTTTGGATACTTACTTATTCATACAGCTGGATTTGCTGGGTGACGTGAGAAAAGTGAATAGGTCAATTTTTTAATAGAGGAAAGAGGGGAAAGAGAAGTAGAATTCAACTTTAAAACTATTTAATTATTTTGTTCTCTTTCGTCTTTCCTTTTGTTGCTTGCCTTTTAACTTCCTTTTGCTGCTTCAGCTTTTTCTGGTAATTCTCATCTGTTCTCCTCCATTTGCTTCCAAAGGCTCATGGGAAGACCTTTCTTAAATTTTGGTTTTTAGGAACAAAAGGATAGATACAGATAACAGTATTACTTACCAGAAAAAAGGACTGTGAGGAATTAACTTTAATTACTGAGTCTAGTCCTCTGTAAAGGGTAACCTAGATAATAGACTTTTACTCCAAGAGGATATGCAAGAGTTCAATTCACAATGTCCACGAAGTTCTGATTAATATCTTTCAGCCTTATAGAAAACAACAGTGGTGCAGCTGTAATATGCCACAGAAAACAGTGAGGAACTGGAATCGTGGTGGATGTCCTAGATCCCTACAACAACAAGGGATTTGCTAGATGGATTTCCCAGATGGTCTCTAGCAGTATCTTATTCCCTGCAGAATGGGGAGTGAAAAAGAACAACTGCCAATAATCCCTATCAGTCTGCTTGAGGTTTTGTCTGCCATATGTTTCATCAAAACGTCCTGCTTTGTATTTCATCTCTAACAGTCACTGATTTTGAATACTTCAAAGAAACAATTAAAAAAGCAGCATCTACATTAGTTATTGAGGCAGGGAGGGGACAGTGGTGTAGGTAGGCATTGAAAGCTATGAAATGTTTCTTATGTTAAACACAGTCAAAAGACAGCCATCAAACAATTTTACAAAATGCATGGTAAGGAATAAGCCACTGACTGCTATGAATATTACAGAATGGTATTCTTGCACAATCAGTAGAAGATCCTGGAAACTGGTATTTGAGAGCTGTGTAAACAGTCAACATTTGTGTTTCACTGGGAACTGATGAAAGAGTATAAAAATATACAGCCAAAGGTAGGGGTCTGTAACTGATGTGAATTTCCATTTCACCCATGTAAGTGTGGCATGCTATGCACATTTAATACTGGATGAATTCCATATGCATCTCTAGAGTTTTCTCCAAGCTGCTGCTTCTTGGAGCTCACAGTGTTTCTATGAAATACTGCAGCTGTTGCTTGGATCTTGGCGTGGTACAACTGAATATTTCCCATATAGATGCTTCTTCTCATCAGCTGCTTTGGTCAGACTGTCATTCTCAGTGTCCCTTCACACCGATTCAGTCTGTGTTTTCCAACTCTTGTCATCATCAATATGCCATGAGCTACCCCCAGACCTGATGGGAAATGATACATGCTGTTCTCTTCATATACATGCATACACACACACTTTATATATACATATATATATTTGTATATTATCCCTTTGTCTGATGAGAACAGTCATATGAAGGGGCCATGAACCAAAGTTGATGGAATCATACAGATGAATCAGGAGCATACAAAGAGCTCATGTTGTTAATGATATGCAATGATACAAACCTAACCTTTGTGTACAGGTGCTCTAGCAGACAAGAGTGTGATTGTATTTCATGTGTGTTTTAATTAATATTGGGATGAAATCTTGTATCTTGCTTCTGACTCCATTTTATATTTTGGTAGAGGTCATGAAGTAATGTGTTTCCTCCTCTTGTGTTTCCCATGGCATTTGGGAATTGTCTGACTCCATCAGGAAGATCCCTTGCAGAGCTATTCAGAATTTCTGCCCTGTACCTTCTACCATGGAGCTCCTGGGCTGCACTGTCTCAGGATTAATAGAAGCATCTGCGTGAAAAACAGGGAAAGGTGAGTTGATTTCCTTAGGGTTACCATGAACGGCCCCCTTATGGCCTGTCCTCAGTCCACATTATAGTGTGAGCTGAGTATTGGCTCTCAAAAGGATACGTGGATTTTCTTTGGGCCCTATTACTGAATCAGTGATATATGGTTTTTTGGACCCCCTCTGAATGAATTTATCTTTTTCTCACTTTGTTACAGTTAGTCATATGCTCTTAAAAAATCTTTTGCAGATGGAACCCCGTGGGACTGGACCTGTTTCAAAAGCTGTATTAAATGACTAAAATAAAGGTTTTGAAAATTCCTGTTTCCCCCAGTGTGTTGCTTAGCAAGAATAGCTGTGTTTAGTGGAAAAGAAGTCAGATGAGTCTGTGGCATGTGTGCCACCTCACACCCTCTTGGCTCAGCTGAGAGATGGAGGCATGAAGGAATGAGATATAGGCATGTTGTGCTGCTTGTGTCAGTTACGCCTTAAAGAGAACTGTCTCACAAGATTGATGCTTCTCTATGGTTCATTAGAAGCTTTTTAAAATCCACCTCTGTACATTCAATTAAGTGTCCATCCTGCCTTCAGGAAACACGTAATATATAGGTTTATGTAATACTGTAAAAAGATATTGGAATTCCTAACGGATCTGAATGAGTGACAAAACACTGAGGAGCTGAAAAATTTGCTGCATAAAGAGGGAATTACCTTGTTAGAGATAAAGCAGCCATGACTTCCTCACAGATCCCAGTGGTTATTGCCAGTTAATAGATTGTTGTCTGTTTGGAAGGCAAAGTTATTAAAAGACTCGGCAGATGAAACTTTTTTTTAAGGTTAGGTTGGAATCGAGATAAAACATTTTTACAATGGCAGTAACAAACCACTCATATGAAACTAGTTAATCATTACACAAAAATGTCTATGTAAGGTAGGTGTTCTTTTTATAAATATATGTACTAACGAATCTGAAAGTATACGTGTCATGCTTGTGTCATTTAGGAAAATGGTGACAACGATTCCCTTCTGTTCAAGAGCTGAGTGGTCATGTTCCATGGTTCTGTGAATCAGTAGAAGCATCTTGAATGCTTAAAGAGCCGAAAAGGCTTTTAGCATCTCAGACTGCCAGTTGCCTGGCCTAAGCTTTTGAGAAACCTGGCCTAAATGTCTGTATTTCATAGCCTTAAGTACTTAGCCCTGCATACATCTGGTTTGGGATATAAACCCTAGGACAATATTTATTTTTACTACACTCGCTGTGCCAATTAAAGACCATTCTATTTAGTATAAGAGGTAAGTAGTTTTTAAGACTATATCTGAGCTCTGTGGAGATAATTCTTTATCTTCATTCTTCTTTTTTTAATATAAAATTGGCAGGAAGTGTGCTTCTTTGCTTTTAGCCTGTTTCTCCATTCCTATGTTTAGATTTTGATTATATTTAATGCTTACTTTATAATAATGTTTACAGTACCTAGAGCTTATATCTAGGGCTATTTATGTCAAACAGCAAATTAAAAAAAATAGACTGTGTAAGTCTACTGTTAATTGTGAGACAGTAGAACTTTTCTCTCCATGTAATGTAGGCAGTGTCAGTTGTGCAGCAACTTCAAAACTTTTGCTCCACTTTTTACTATTTTTTTCCTTGTTGAAAGTTTTGTCCTTGAAATGTATATGATACTGTGGTGTTAATTTTTATGTTTGTAATTTAACATCTATAATTCATATAGGTGTTACAAGTTCTTTAGGTTATTCTGTTTCTAAGAAGATAATTCTGCATAATAACTTTATACAACATGAATAAGTTGTTTATACCTTCATCAATATTTTAATTGCCAGAGTTTCCTATATCTTAATTATTTGGATTTACATAGCACACTTGGGATTCTGAAAACATCAATAAAAATAAATCAGCTTAACATTACATTGGTCCTGTGAGGCAAGCATGTTCTACCACTGTCTACTGATTAGTAAATACAGGCATGTCATAATTCATTGACTTTCCCTAAGCAAATCAATCAATTTCTCCAGAAAAGCTGGAGAAGCCATTTGTTTCCTGTGTGTTATAGCTGAATATGAATCACAGTACGAATTCATATCTCCAGACATTACTGTTCAGTTAAGGTAAAGAGGCAGAGTCAACTCATACTGAATAGCAATTGGAAAGTTTCCTCTGGTTTTATTAGCATAGCTAAAGTTCAAACCAGTTTTTTTTCACTTGGGCTTTGCTGGTTCACTGATGGTCTTGATGAATCTTTCCAGGCCCCATCATAAGAACATGTTTACGTATGCACAAGAGAGCCTGTGGACTACATTGTTAATATTTGTATGATTAAACCTTAATTGCCCTAAAGTCAAATGCTTTCCTTAGTCATACAGCTTCCTGGTAGAGTGCATATAACATAATACAGAAGTTGGCAGCTGTGGCAGTTCATCCTGGCTTTAGGTAGCAGAAGGCATTCAGTTGCACAGAGTTGGCATTTTGTACCCTTGTAGGGACCCCAGGGTAATCTGTGCCCAACATAACCTCGCTGGAAGGATGTGTTTCTCACACTGGCCTTGTGTGACCCTTGCCAGTACTGTACAGTGCTCCTAGTCCATCCTAAGACAGCAATGGGGCTCAGTTGCCCTTTATCTCATCCTCTTGTTCCATTTCAGGCTGTCTTGCACATCCATGTAGGCTCTTCTCTTGACACTTGAGTAAGTTTGGAGTACTTTGGTACAAAGTGCAGTTAATTCCACCTGCATTAATGCTGTGGTTTCTTTTATATTCCTCAGGATAAAAGGCAAACATTTAGCCTCTGAACGTCTCTAAATGTGTCTCAGAACATGAATCTGGCCTTGCAGAGTTGAAATGGATACAGCCATTAATCTGTTGATTGAACTAAGTACTGAGTATGTAGCCCAAACTGAGAGAACTGCAGGGGGATGAGGCTGTAGAAGTGTTAGAGTAATTGTCTGTAGCTATTTAGCAGTTGGGTTTTTTCTTTTTAATTATGAAAAACAGTCAAAATAATAGTTCAAATCACTGAAGCATTGGACTTCAAATCTGGGTTTTCAATTTATGTACAAAATTTGAGTATACCTTTGCATCTGTGTACCTGTATAAAGCAAGTTGTTTCACTTCCTCCTTAAATGTTGCTTCTTACCATACAATCTTTTTTTCACAATGCTTTATTTCATAAAGCTTGCTTGGCTGAATGCTCTCCTGGTTGCCAAATTCATGTCCTGCTTAATAGGTCTTTGTACTTTCCATGTGTTTCTGGCAGGTGCTTTTGATAGTGTGCTTTTATACACACACCTTCAAATTAAAAACCCTTTTTCCAGCAGCCTCACTTTCTAAAACTCATACGCTGCACCCATCAAAGCCATGTGGACACCAAGAGATCCTGCAGTAACTTACATATACAATTACTGGTGTTACAGCAGCTGGGCACAGTGTTTGCCATTCACTGTGTTCTGGGCAAGTGTTAACTGGAACATAGATTTAAAAATTAGGAGCGTCTTTACTTCAAATAGCAAGGAATATACAGAGGTGAGGGCCAAAATGAACACCTGCTAGTGCTCTAACTCTTGTAGTGCTCTGCAAAGTCCTTCTGCTGCAGCTCAGAGGCACGGTGTGCAATAGTCTCCTTCTTCCTTCCTTCTTCTTTGAAAGGACTTTGTCATCAGGACATGACATTTTCACTGCCATGAAGCCATTTTAGGCCCTCACTTCATCTGCCTGTTCCTCTTAATTGGCACAAATGACTTAATATTATTACCCCATATCTCCTGTGGTGGTGTGAACTGCTGCTTAATCACCCTTACAAGTTAATCCAAATCAACTCTATTGTGATTTGCTTCATAATTACTTATTGAGAGAATTAAACTCAAAAAGTGGATCCACTCTGTATGGTGATCTTCTCTTCGTACAGGATTATCACAACAGATGATCTCATGAATTTCAATATCTCTCCTTACACTTCTGCCAGAAGCAGAAGTTTCCTCTGTTACCTCTCCTACAGTGTATGAAGGCAACAGCTAATAGAGGAGTCAGAAAAGCTGCCTGTTCAAAATTCAGTTCATGGTCTGAGTTTTATGTTACCACTGCCTCAGTTCAATGACCTTTTCTTGTAATTGTTCATTTCAGAAAAAAACAAACCCCAAACCACTCAGAAAGACAATTTATTGACTAGAACAAGTGGTGAGATTGGCAAGAATAGAAGGTATTTCCTATCTGATCTTGTAAGCATGCATTACAGGTCATTGCTTTACCTTTGATAAAGTATGAAAGGGAGGAAAAATTCTGAAACTGAGGAAAAAACCAGTAAAAGGTTATGGAGACTTGATGTAGCAAATGGCAGTGCAGAACTGCTGGCAGTAGCAGGTCCCAATGACCAGCAGACAACAGGAGGGGGTGTAAAGGTCACAGCTCAGTGCAGGAGGGGCAGGGAGCAAGCCAGGAGCATCCTTGGCTTCCATTTGCTCCTGCTATAGCTCAGCTTTGGTGGGGTTCCCGGGAAGGGGCAAGGAGGTGGAGGTCTCAGGAGAGGTGGCCAGAAAAAATAAAGTGCAATAGTGCACGCAAGGTCCTGATGAGGGAATGGATTAATGACAGAAAGTGTAAGAGCATTTTAAGTGGCATTGGTACAAAATGAAATGTTAACCTCAGAGCCCATTCCTATCTCACATGCAAGGACTTGTATTTACTCTGCAAGGGCAAATTTCCATGGGCTGTGCTCAGGCCCCAGCTGAGTATCTTACAAAGTAGAGATGTTTTCTTTTTACTTTGGTGGAAAGGCAGATACGGGCAAGCAAAAGGACAGGATTTAATTTCAAAAATTAATGTGCCTCACTAATCCTACCCCAAAGCCTTTCATCCTACCTGGAAAAAAAGCAGACAACATCTTACCTTTAATTAGTTAATTGAGGGCAGTGCAGTTTTCAGTGATCAGATCAAGTGAAGGACCAACCATTTTTGGTGTGCAAAGTTAATGTGTAAATAGTGTTCCCATAGCTCCAATTATTTAAATCCTGTGGAACATGATCTCTGGAAAACATAAGGCAGAAAGCTTAAAGTTGGGTCCTATGATAGGCTGTGTATCTTTCCCCCTGACTTTTGAAAAGCTGAATGGTAAATAGTAAAATTTTTTAATTTCAGTTTATAAACCTGGGGTTTTGCAGTTTTAATAACAGCTGGGATTGTCCTAAAACTCAAGGGGAACTTTGATTAAGCATGTAATGCAGAATTTATTAGCAATTAAAAACTACAGGATGGTCCATTTGTCACCCATGTCTTAGAACACGGCCTTGGAAGGCAGTGCATTAAAAGAAATATGTCTGTGCCCAGACATTCTGTTCTTACATTAGTTAACCTATTAGTTTCATAGGTTTATTAAATAGAAGCAGCTACTTGGAAAGTTGAATCCTTTAAAGAACATTATCTTTTCAAAAGTTTTTTGTGAAAGTGATTTTATGCTTTTAAGACATTTTGTATAATCATCAATTTATATTTTCTGCCTTTAGTCAAGCTCTGAGGTTAAATTATATTAAATAAATAAATAAAATCATCTCCCAAACTTATTCACTACTTTGAACTTCTTAACAATGCCACTTGTACATATATCCAGAAAATTAATAGTGTATTTTAGCACATAATGCTATGGAAGTGGCTAATAAATACGGGATTCTTGTCTGTATGGATAACTCCCACACATCACTTTGAAATTCATTCTACCTAGAGCCATAATTTGCAAGGTGTTTGTTAGATCTTTTCAAAATATAGCTTTCCATAAAAATACATTTAGATGTAAAGTGTTATTTAGACATTTTATGCCAGACTGTTCCTGTTTTACTTATGTCCCAGGTAAAAAATGTTTTTTAAAATCTTGGCTGCCAGGGAAGTTTTATACAGAAAAAGTACTGTTTTGCTACCCATATGGTGCAGTTTATTCTATCAACGTGAAAATGTGTTTGTTGCTATATGTTGTCTTGTTTTTTTTCCAAATGAGGTGTTTTATGCTCTGTCAGTTTTTCTGTCCCTGAATAACCTTTGAAACTAATTTTACAAGGTAGTAATCTTGACAATGGTGAGTTGCTATGAGCAGTGAAAATTTGCATTTGGCTCAAGTAGAAAAACTCCGTTACTGCTTTCATAAGGGACTTAGACTATTGAGAAGCAGATACTGCTTGTGCAAAGAATGATCTCCCAACCCTCAACAAGCCACAAACTCCTGCCCTCTAAGATGTGAGAGAGATGTGGAGTGAAATGGAGAAGGCAGGCTGGTGAGACTTGGGGATCTAGGACATACATCTTTAGGATGTCAGGTTTCTTCAGTTCTAGTTTTTGAAGATAAACTGGTTTAAATATAATATACTGGATATCTCTGTGTAGGAATCAGTGAGCAGATATTTAAGCTGCTCCTTTACAGGATTCACAGAGGTAAGCTGTGACTGCCAGCATGAGTCATGTCTCTGTATTTTGTTTGTTTCTTACAGCACTGTTGAAGGCATATATTACACAGAAAAATTCAGTAGCTTGAACCCATATCATCACATTCATTTAAAAACACTAAAATTGGAGTTGCAAAATTGCTTGACAAAGCCAAAGAGGTCATATTTGCCAGAAAAAAACAGTTTCTGAGTGCTCGCACTGCTTGTGTGGTGTTACTTTTTAATAATGGAAAACAAAGCTATTAGCATCCTATGCCACACATGAACACATCCTTGTTTCCAAACAGAGCCCTACTAGAGGTACACACTAGGGAGGGGGAACTTTTACTAAAGTTATCCTTGCCTTTCAGTTTTTAAAAATAATCCCTGCTTAGGAATTAATAAAATCTGCTCAGGTTTTCTGATCCATGGCCTGGCCATACAACAGAGCAGAACCAATGCCAGTTCCAGGGACAGTGATGGGGGCTGTTCACAGAAAACCCTTCTGTCCCTCAAATTCTGTGCCTCTTGTTGAATAAAATGCAACAGATGAGAGTTATGTTCTATATTTGTGCTCCAGAAGGATCTCAGCCTGTAGATCACAGCATGGCATGCCTTGACCTCAGGTAGGGCTCTGTGAAAGAAGAGGCTGGGTGAGCACAAAGTGTAGGCAGCTACACCACGAGAGA
Organism: Corvus cornix cornix; assembly: GCF_000738735.6. Classification (NCBI taxonomy): domain Eukaryota; kingdom Metazoa; phylum Chordata; class Aves; order Passeriformes; family Corvidae; genus Corvus; species Corvus cornix. The sequence goes on along the minus strand of NC_046333.1, from coordinate 110,841,867 downwards.
GGGGGCCACTTTCTCAAAATAGATGTATAGATGAGTTCTTTTAATTTTAAAAAATGTATTCTATTTTGGTTTCCTCTTTGTTCTTTAAATTTCATCTATGGAAGCTAAGGATATGGTAGTAGTCATATAAAATATGAAAGCAAATAGAAAGGACAACAACTTAAAAAACTTTAGCCAGCTCAGATCTGAATTTAAAGTTTTCAGCTTGTTCTCTTCATGTGATAAACTGACTTAACATAAGATCAAATCCCTTTTCCCTGAATATGGTGGCAGGATGTGGAAGATTAAATAATTTGGGTTGGAGCATGATACAAAGCCGTTTTTATAGCTGTTCAGTTCTCCATAGTCAGGTATTGAGTTATGATATCAATATGAGAAAATGCACTGTCTGCTCTGATTTATTTAATTTTTCTGGCATAATTCTGGCTGGTTTTCCCCACAGAATTCTTCCTCTACGAGAAGGTGATTGAATATGGTTTTTGGCGGAAGTGGAGTTTTGCCAAACAGGATTTTATAGTCTGCTCTATACTCTGGTAGGAGAGCTCTACATTGCAGGGTGGTGATGTGGTTAGCTAAAGTGAATGCATGTAACTAAGTGGTCCCAATATTCAAAACTCAAAATATCTTTCCTAACAGAAGGTAAATATTGTTTGTTGTAAATGAGTTTGAGCCTTTACAGACCAAGTCTATTAGAGCATCTTGGAAACTTAAGTGCTGCTTGATGGCTGTATGGTTCCCTCTAACTGAGCTCCAAGTACCCAGTGGCAGAACCATTTTGCGGTAAACAAAGATTTTTCAGCTACAAGAAATCAGAGTACAGGGGCATGGAATCAAGTTCGTAAGTGCAATTTCCTTTCTAAACAGCAGCTGTTCTGGGAGCTGTTCTGCCATGTTATCCTGGAGGAAACTGGCTGATTCTCTTCTCACAAGTCTGAGAGTTTAACAGGCAGCATATAAAAATCTCAGGGCTCATTTATGACCAGACCAACCAAAACAGCTCACTTTTGTATCAAATACATATTAATGTTTGTAGAAGTTGAAAAGTGCTGTACCATCTTGGGCAGGTAAAGTTATGGATTACAATGAGAGTTTCTGGTTTCTTCAGGATGGTACCATGAAAGCTCTCACCCAATAGGGATACTTAATGATATTGGTAGGGATTTAGGGGGCTACTTTGATCTGTCTGACTCTTCTGGGGAAGAGCATTTGCTCTAGAACTGGCTGCCCGAGTAGTTTGAGCAGCAGTTGTCTTTTCCTTTGGGAATCAGGTTTAATGCTTTTCATAATATTGTCCTCCATCTCCCACCCCCAAAATGTCAGACCACGTCTTTAATAGAAGCACAGTCAGCATAGCTTTAGAACTGAAATATCCTTTTGTTGTTTCTGTTTCTTCCTGCTCTTTTTGTATCAGTCCTAAGGATACATTAACTGGAAAATGAATAGGTAGAAACTGCTTTATGAGGAATTCTCCTGCAACATTCTTATGATTGCTGTAATGTGATAACCTCAAGCAATGCCTCTGGCTTAGTTTTATGATAAATGTTTTGTTTATCCTTCCCTAAACAAGGAGGGTCAAATTAGACGCATTTCTTACAAGACTTACTTGATTTACGAGATGCATTTCTTTAAGATTTATTTGCGGTAGATAAGTAGGGAGCTAATCAGTAATCTATTCCATCAGCTTCAGATACACACATCTCAGCTGCTCCTCTGTTACTCAGACTATTATGGACTGGGAACAGGCCTCCCCCCTGGTTCAGGAGCCCTGTCTTCATCTGTCTCCTCCTGATTGGTCTCAAGTTCTAAATCTTCCCACCTGGTTCTTAAGCAACAATTAAGGCCATTAACCTCTGTCTCCCAGGGCTGCTTACTGAGACAATCCAGCTGATTTATCTCAGGAGAATTTTTTAAAGCTTGCCAAAGATTGCTGCTATAAGTGTATAGAGGTAAAAGGCCAAAACAAAAAGTAAGAACAAGCATTCTCAAATTGTACCCTATACTTCTCTCTAGGCAATATGCTCCTCTCTTGCATCCTCATATGCAAAAAAAATTGTGTTGTGGCCCTGTTGTGTTCCTAGCTTTCTCCTAGAAAAATCAGTCCCTAATATGTCATCTTATTACCATGATCAGTACCAGTTGTAAGTGGTTGTTCAGGACTGTACAGATTATTTTGGGTTAAATTCCTGTCATTAATCAATTGGCTTTGCTTCTTTCATGAGTCTGTCTCTCAATATGTTACTGTTACCTGTTGTTTTGGTTTTTTTCCTTTAGATGGTGCTTCTGAAGATGTAAATGACTGGTCAGAAGAGAAGGAGTGGCAGGACTGTCTCCTCTCACCTATTCTGGCATAGGACTGTCATGACTGAGCAATAAAAACTGTAGGAGGGAGGGCCTAAATTTCTCTTAAATGATGGAGACAGATGAGTTGGAGTTCCCTCCTCCACTGCTTCCATCAACTGATTTTAATCTCCTTCCCAATTATCTGCACTTATGTCATGCTCAGACTGGAAAGGAGAAAGGTGTGAGAAGTTCTCAAATGCCATTGTGTAGGAATGAACTAGGAAGAAGAAATCAGCACTGGGAAGAGCTTATGATTAATTCAGAAAGAGCACACTGAGAAAGGTCCATTGTTAAACCATTTTCCTCTCTCATCCCAATCATCACTTTTAGTTCCTCCTTATTTCCAACTTTTGTTGTGTGCACTGTGTTCTTACTTCTCACATGAGTTAGGATACAAAATACTGCATGTCCTTCTATAGCAGAAAATACAGGTGCACAGCTCAGCATATATCTATGTGTTTAATAAGTCCAGCTGCTGTGTGGCCTTAGGCAGACATTATAGGGAGCTGCTGAATTCCTGGACATCAAATAGCACTCTCTTGCCAGAGTCTTGACAAGGACAGGACAGAGGCAGCCTTTGTCTTCATTGCTTCCTTTGTTTTTACCTAGTGAAAACAAGTGCTCCTCTCCTTGTCTGCTGTTCTTAGGGCACACAAACCCTGCAGTGATGTTGTATTATTATTTCTGCATCTGCCTCTGCTGTTGGTCTCTGGAAATTTCTTTTGTAACTTTGCAACTTTTGAAGCCTCTTGTGTATTTTCCGTCTCTAGCTTTTCTAGAATACAGATGGACAGGGGAGCAAGGTGAGTGTCAAAAACCGAAAATCAGTTTCTTCTCCTGGATTCCTGATATAACTCAAACTCTTTCATTTGCAAATGTATTTGCTCTCTGGGACCATTTTGTTGCTTTAAAGGAGTAGAATACTGTCATGGCAAAGAGTGTGAGGAAGAAAAGGCAGTAAATTAAAGGGGCAGGTACAAAGTCTACATTCTCTGTGGTTGTAGTTCTGTTAGCAGGACTTCACCTGCAGTCATAGATTCAAGGGGTGTTGTTTATGAATAAACTCATAGTTTCCAAGTGTTGATTCTTGCTTTGGGACTTAAGGAGATAGCCTTCTATTTCATAGAATCATGGAATGATTTGGGTTGGAAGAAACCTTGAAGGTCATCTAGTTTCAACCCCCCTGTTGTGGACACAGGCAACTTTCATTAGACCAGGTTGCTCAGAACACCATTGTTCCTGGCCTTGAACAATTCCAGGGATGGGGCATCCACAACTCTTCTGGGCAACATTTTCCAGTGCCTTACCACCCTCACAGAATTTTTTTATAATACCTAATTTAAACCTACTTTCTTTCAGATTGAAGCCATTCCCCCTAGTCCTGTCACTACTATGCTATTGTGAACAGTCTCTCTCAATCTTTCTTGTAGGCTCCCTTCAGATACTGGAAGGCTGCAATTAGGTCACCCCAAAGCCTTCTCTTTTCCAGTCTGAACAAACCCAGTTCTCTCAGTCATTTCCCATATGAGAGGTGCTCCATCCCTCTAATCAGCTTGGTGTCCCTCTTCTGGACTCACTCCAACAGGTCTATGTCCTTTTGGGATTGAAGAAGAAAACAGGTTATTGAACCCTTTTAATGTCATAGCTTAAATTTATGACAAGAGGAAGCAGAGAGAAATTTAGGGAGGAAGAAATGAAGGGAATAGTATGAGAGACAAGAGAACAAATCAAGAAGAGATTGAAGCAAAAAGAACTAAAGGCATAATGAGTTCAAAGATAAAGAATGAAAAGATTTAGGAGAAAGCAGCATGGAAAAAAATGTCTTAAACTGAACCAAAGGGCATGAACATAAAGAATAGAACAGAAGGAAAAAAAGATTATGGCAGTTTTGTAGTTAATTGTAGATGTTTGACAAGTGGCCTATGACTAAACCAGTGGATTACATGTGCTCTGTATTCCCTGGTTTGTATTCCTCACTGCTAAAGTGAGGAAGGGGATTCTTCTTAGTTATTCCAGCAGCAATATGCTCAAGATTAAAATAGAGCATCCAGTGATACCATGTCGACAAGAAGTCCTGCTCTTCTGTATTTATGATGGCATTATTTCCCTGTGTACAGATACCCATAAGAAATTAAAATCAGAAGTAAAACAGTAAGCTTAGCACATTTAAACTACTGCCCAAGAAATTCCATCACTCCTGTATTTCAGCTCCTGCTTTTGCTGACATTGGCTTCTTACCTAAGTCAGACTTCAGAGGCCATGACTGCTGTTGCAGTATTCAGCAGCTACTTCTGTTCTGAAAGCTGGCAGCAGTTTGTGATATTTTCAAGCAATAGGGGTAGCACTGTTGGTCAGTAAGTGGGATCTTTAATGGATAGGCTGGGTTTTGTCAGCGATTCTGCTGTTTCCTTGCTGGAGAGTTCTTAAGAAACTTTACTGTTTTATCCCTGTTGACATTGATGCCTTAGGTTTTTCAAATCCTGTACTGCCTAGTGTGTAACTGAAGTTTTGTTTGGTCTGTTAGCTGCTGTTCTCTCATGCTGGTTAGACATAACAAACCCTCTCTAGGTTTGCACTTCAAGGACACCTTGATTGTCCCAGGCCCCAAAAGATGTAAACTAAAGCCTTGAGAGGAGGAGCAAACTTGGGGTAATTACATCATTAACTGAAATTATAATTGAAGAATTAACCCTGATTATGCAAGTGGACCAAACTTACAAAACTGTGAAGAACCCGTGACCCAGGGTCCATCTTGGGCTGGAGCCCCTCGGAGGCTTTTGACTCCCAAGGTGTACCTTTGAAGGCCCTTCAAATAAATGCTTGCTTTTATTCTCTCATTCTTGTCTGGCCTCTGTTTTCATGTAGCCACTTCAAGGCATCAACATGTTTAGTTATATCTTAAACCTCTGTCAGTTCAATGAGGACAGGCTGCAAAGCGGGGAGTGAGAGTCTTGGGACTTAACATTGTAATTGTCATTGTGATATTCAGGTCTTATAAATGTTCTCCATTTTAGTTGCTTCCTGAATGTGTTGCCTGCATTAGAGGCTTCATTCTCAATTTAAATAGAATGAGAAGAAATTATTAGTCCAGTGTTTTTGCAAAATATTTTGTAGCTCTTGCCAGCCAATTGTCTGACAATTGACCAAAGAATTACTGCTCAAAAATGCTCATTATCTGTCTGTAATGTGAACCTTAGTAGTCACTGAAGTATATTCCATAAGAAAAATGTTCACTACTCCTCATATAAACTGTCACTATTTCATTTAAAAGGAAAATAAAAACCCCCAAACCCTGACAAAGGGAAAGCTGTGGAATCTGGATGGAAACTGTAAAGGTTTTTGGCAAAAGGTCAAAATTTCACCAAAAATTGGAAATTATAGTTTTGCAATAGAAGTTTTATGTTGATGGATTTTGCCAAAAGCACAAGAACTATACGGGGCTCCCTCAGGCTCTTGGCTTTGCTGAGCTATGATACTACCTGAAAAGTATGCTATTATTGTCCTTAGAAAATCACTGATGAAGTTTTCTAACTTTGATAATAAGGTAAGGTTGGTTTTTTTGGTTTTCTTTTTTTTTTTCTTTTTAGCAATGTAAGATCTTAAAAGAGTATAAATTAATTCAGATCTTCTGCTTTGATTTTGAGTGTACTATAGAAAATGTTTAAATACTCTGTTGGCACACGGTTTGCAGAAATCCAGAAATTTGTGGTGGAGCTTTCCTGTGTGGCAGCCTGTGTTTCTCAAATTCTCAGAAACTCAGTCAGATCCTTTTAGAGCTTCAAAATAGCAGTGTATGCTGCCAAAAATAATTTACTCTTTTATTTGAGTCTGTCACCATTTCGGTTTGACTTTTCAACTCCCACAAAGGACATTGTATTTTTTCCAAAGACACAGCAACCACATTTTGCAATATGACTAGTTATTGGTGGTTATATAACTAAGTTCTTTTAGTATTTGGTTGAAAAAGTCTGTCTTCCTACATCAGTGACAGGAGTTCTTGAAGTTCATTAATAAAACAACTTTGTAAAATAAAAGCTATTTAGTAGCTAAGAAGTAGGCAAGTCTCCTGCTCTGTTAAATTATCTCTGCTCTGGAACTCTCAACACTGGTGTACGAGGGTGATTTGGAGATACTTATTCTTATTCCCACAAGAATTCTCATCCTCTAGAATGGCTGGGGAAGGAGCAGGAGCTTCTCTGAAAATGCCCAATCAGGTAATAAGAGATTGGTTATAGAAAAGTTAAAAAGAAGCTCTTTAAACTATAGCCTATAAATATACTTTATTCTTCTACTTGACTGAGACTTTTCAGTTGTCTCTCTGTTCTTACTCTCTACTTAATTTTGGAGGTTATTTCTATTAGGGTAAAATGATGTATTTTGATATTGGTCAATACCAGTGGGGACAGACCTAGGGCAGACTGCATTTTAGCTAAAAAGAGAAAATATCACAGGAAGAAATGTGTTTCAATTATTTCTTACCTTTCAATTATCCAAACTTCTATTTACCCAGTGAGTGAAAGTGTCTGGGTAATTTATAGTTTCCTTATTGCTAATAAATATGCTTCTGTTGAAAGGAATATTATAAGCAAGCATAATATGCCATAGATTGGAAAACTACTGAGAAAGAACGAGCAGATAGTCTTAGAAACAGTCACTGTTCTCTCAGGGACTACTGTAAAAACTGGCTCTGAAGAGAAGACCATGTCAAAGATAATTCAGGAGCAAAATCTTTTTATTTCTTAGTTCCTGTTGTAAATAACTGAACAGTTTGTTTCTGGAAGTCACATTGTTAACACTGAGCAAACCAAAAAGATCTTTTAATAATTTAGTGTAAAACAAGTTTTGTGCAAAAAAGCCTTTTACAACTTAACACTTAGCATGTTAGATAACACTTTTATAGAGTCGAACTTTCAGCTCTCCATTCTTCCTGTAAAAATGCTGTTGTCCTCATGCTCCAAATAGCAGAATTGCACACAATGATGCCTTCCTATTACCATGGGTGAAATTTTATGAAGAAGCTGGAAAGGCCAATTATGGTGTAAGAAGAGTAGCAAACTGGTCGTAGTCAGATGCAAAGATATGGGTAAGATGGACAAATATTTGATGAGTTTATAAAAATGAGGTTAATTGGATCTTGAAATAAAGGGTGAGATGCTGGAATTGTATTTGAGAATTCACAGTCTTCTCTGTAATGAGAAGAGAGGGACAGTAAAGTTCCCCACATGTGACGAAAAAAATGGCTTATTAATGCAAAATAATAGAAAGTTGGGCTTTTATCTGTAAAACCTGGTAGAGAATTCCTTAGGATAATAGCTGAACCTAAGTGTTCCAGTTATGCCTCCTGCTTTCTGTTTGAATTGAGGAGAAAATTTAGGAATGTTTTTATTAATGGTTTCAAGTCTTTCAATAAATAACAAAAGGGCGTGTATCTACCAAAAGTATTTTATGTTTTCTAATATGTTATTTATATTACATATAGTATATATTTAATAATAATTAAAAAAAACAAACCCAAACACCCAAACACCTCTACGTTCTGTAGGGAAGTTCCCTGCTGTATGGAGAACTCACAGTTTGCACAGGAATGAAGTGGAACTCTAACAATGCAATATTAATTTCAAATATATTTTTAAGGGAAAGATATAGGACATGAATTTTCCCTTAACCTTTCAGGTCTAACCTTTTAATTTTGTTTATATGTCAAATAAAATACATGCTTCTCACTCATATCAATTTACCAAAAACTACTTTTAAGTTTTTTTTCAAAAACTTTTTCATATGTAGAGTCAGTTAAAAATTTAAATGTTAAAAAAAATTAAAATAAAATTCTAATTTAATCGGCAATTGTGGAAAAAAAGGATCTTCAAAGCAATCAAACCCGTTGCCATCAGAATATTCTAATCCCTTTCTGTGTCATAGGGATAGTTGCTATAAAAATACGTATACACTATAGCACGTGGGAAAACATGCAGAAAAGCACACATAATTTGAAAGAGTAATTGGTGAAATTGTAGACTTTTGTGTATTCAGTGGCAGAGAGGGGAATACTGAAACCTAAGAAAAAGAAGAAAGGGCTGGATGTACAACCGGGGGCAAGCAGAATTCTGTCAGCTTTAGAATATGGTTTTATTTATTCATTAAAATATTTAGTAACATTTACAGATGTGGAGGCCGACTTCTAGAAGAGACTCATGTATAGCCAGTAGAGTGCTTTCATCTCTGCCCGCCTCCTAACCCCTTTCCTTTCCATGGAAACCTGTGCTGCTGTCTTGCCAACTCCTCAAATGTGCAAATCTCTCTTGCTCACAGGAGTTCTGTGGTTTATGAGTGTCTAATGTAACAACTGAAAGAATTACACATTATTCAATAAGATGTGAAGCTCTCTAACTAAATGTAAATGTAAAATGTAATGTGTATGTGAAAAATGAAGCTTCGTTAAAAGAAAAAGAATTGCTACACTTCCTTCAGAGGCATGTTTCCCTGAAAATGTGGGGTCTTTTTTTCCATGTTGGCATTTTTGAAAAGTCACAAAGACATGATTTTTCCATTTTTTGGTCATTAGAAATAGTCACCCTCAGTAATTAGCTTTCTGTCACTGAATAAGTTTTGGTTGGGTAATTAAGTGCCATCTCTGTGTACTCACTGGGGTAGCCAAGAGTCTCTGCTGGGACATTCCTGCAATGAGTTCGTGTGGTGTCATCCTCCAAACTCTGTCTGAGGGCCATACACCAGTCTCGAAGCCCAGCAGGTACTGGAGCACTACGGTAGACTATATTTTTAAATGTTATGGATTACTTCTGCTTTAGTTCTCAAAAAATAACAGCACAATTTCTGTTGGCAACTGTGGGGTTTCTGCACTGCTGTCTTTTGAATCTTTGGGGTATTCTTCTGCAATTAAAGGGATAAAGTTTTTCTGCTGTAAGCATGCTAGAAATTAATCAAGCAATAAAGAAATATATTTTTCACAGAAAAGCCATAAATGGAATACATTTTTGAATTTTGGGAGTTGTTCTTTGAGAAGGTTTCAAACCAGATGGAAAACATCCAGAGCAGACCAGTAAGAATGATTAGAAATCAGGAAAACATGAGTTTCACAGCATAAATTAATTTATTGGGGAGAGAAGATTGAGGCAAGGGGACATCAGAAGATTGAGGCAAGGGGACATCACAACAATCCTCAGCTGTTGGAAAGCGGGAAGGGAATGCGCTCTTCTCCCAATGCCACACCTTTCCTCCATTGCAATCCATGGTAGATACATGAAAAAGAAATAGGCTTAGTACATTTATGAAAGTCAGAGGTTGGTCTTAAGAATGTTTTAATAGTGGTGAAGACAGTGAAACACTGGTGCAGGTTGTCTGGGGGATGCATGGCATCTCTGTCACTGGAAGTCTTAAGAAAACAACCAAACAATGGTCAGGATTGACCATCTGACCTTCTTCTGTGGCAGCAAGACAAAGTAGATGACACTGTGATATCCTCCCAGGTCTTCTGTTGCGTAATTTGACGACTTACGCCAGGTGAGTGTTGTTGCTGACCTGTAATGTTTTAGAAAGAGGTTGATATTTCATGTCAAACTCCTAAAAGTAGCTTGTTGGGCATGAACCTTTGCTTTCATTTTAATAAAGCAGAAGTGCCTAGTACTTATTGTTGCAAGAAAGAGATTAAAGTAATGAACTGAGAACCTTCAAAAAGCGGCAAGGACAAAGTGGTCAGAATATAACTGTCAACATCATAAGTATTTTTAAGACAACTTCATAATCATCTAAGTGTTTGGAGAAGGCAATAATTCTGTGCTTAACCTTGGCCTCATTTGTTCTCATTGAATAATTTCTCTTTGCTGTCACTTTCTTCTCCAGCTCTGATTTGTTAAGCACAAAAATTCACCTGTGAAACATCTTATATCTACTAATGCTTCCACTCCACCAAGACTTAATCTTTCATTGCTGTCAACAAAGATGTGTATGCTCCCCTTCATGCTCATACTTTCCTGTCAGCACAAAGGTTTGTACTTTCAGATGGTGAACTGGACCCAAGAACGGATTCTGGTCATAAGCGGACTAGCAATATTATAAAAAACCAAATTTACAAACAAACAAGCAAAACCAAAACATTTTAACCAGGATCACTTCTTCAGTCTAGTTCACTGCAGAACCATAAAAGGTGTATGTCAAGGGCTGTTCAGGAATATGCATTAGCATGTTACTGTCTGTCAAAGGTGGGAGCAGCCTTTTGAAAGGACAGTGCAAGATCTTTGGAAGCACGTACAAAGGACGAGTTGTCCCCTGCTGTCCCACCCCTTGTTTAGCACTGCAGGTGCTTAATAGAGTAGCAAAAGGAAATCCTTATTGGCTTCTGCACAACTGCAGAGTCAACACAAGTGAGAGAGATGTCTCTTCCATCTCTGAATCAATATTAATCTGTGTAGAAATACAGAAAGGTAGAAATTTTGTTCTTAACTGAGCTTTTGCAAACTCAAACTGAGCTTTTTTCTCCCTCAGTTTGCCAATGAAACAGCTAGGAGAAAAACACCACTTTTTCCTGGTACTGTACACAGTCTTCAAATTCACAGTGAATAAATATGGATTCCTGCCATGCAACTTTCTCAGACTGTTAATCCCCACAGTTCATTTAAGATGCTAAAGTTGTTGTTTAAATAAAAACTTTAGAGAAGATGTTGGACTCTCTATGTAATGCTTTCTTTAAAAAACAAACAAAACAAGACCAAAAACCACCCTGACTGTTGCATTTTTGAGAGACATACTTAAGGCATTTTGGCCTGAATTTATTTCCTTCATAAAAGGAAATCTCAACCCTGGTGCATAATTTATGATCTTGGCATTCAGCCGAAACATATGTACATACTGAAATCAGTTTTGCATCTGTTTAACTTTGTGCACATGAGTAGTCTAATTGGATTTAGTCTGATGAAATGACTCATGCGAGATCAAGTGTCTGCACAGCAAGGATTTCAGTCAGTAGGTTTCTTTAGGGCAGCAGCTTCTATGCTTTATGCCTAGCACATGAAATGGCTTTTTGATTATCTCAAAGCCTTCTGCGGGCTGTATAGCTGTAGTGACAGGTGAAACAAAGACGTACAGAAGAACAAGTCTTGCAGCACAGGTCAGATCTTCTACTGCATTGCACTGTACAACAGTAGCAATTAATTAATTGTAACTTTCTTTTTTAAAGAATGTCTTCTGAGAATCTCTTCAGGGTTACAGGAAATCACTCATTCCTTTATAACAGGCTACTGGGCTGCAGCTGTTGGCCTTCTGGTAGCCATTGGCCAGGTTAAACACTATTGCTTACATATGCTAGACACTCTGATAAGATACAGCCATCGCCTCGTTTAGGATGGAACCTGCACTCACCTGACTGCATAGCAATGTAGATACTCATCAACTTCACAGGACAGAGTATCATTGTATCAAGAACTGGAGTTTTGTTTTTGCTGCTCTTGCAAGCCTTGTCTTCCCATGCCATCTCACATCTGCCATCTTGAACCCTTTCTAATTTCTTGCCCCATACGAGGTAGTGCTGAGCTTGCTACTTGTTGAAGCTGTTTTTATCCACTAGCCAGCTCTTCTGTTTTCTTCTGATGTTTTCTCATTCTTCCTACATCTGCTATAAGGGTCTAGGGAATGGAAAGTGGTCTAGAGAGTGAAGAGACTCAGGGAAAGGGATGAGAAACACCGCAAGTTCTGACATTAGGAGGATTAGGGAATAAAACATGGAACTCCAGGGGATTGGTAATGCGAGAATATAGTCTAGGGAGGATACATAAAAAAAGGAAGGCTTGGAATATGAGTGCTGTTAAGGCAAGGCAAGTGACTCTGAAACTCACGGTGTACAGAGAACCAACGTAAGATGGAAATGAAAATAGGGAAAGGGAAAAAAAGAAGCTGAAGTAAGAATATAAAGCAAAAAATATGCCTTACAGATGGATGGTTTTGTTGGTTTTTCACTCCTACCTCTCTGTCCAGATTCATTCTGTGGCTGGCAAAATACCCTGAAATAAAGAAAGTTTTAGGAATCTCAGAATGTAGTTCAAGGCATGCAATTTTAAGTATTTGAAATGTATTTTTGGTTGACGAATTATACTCCTGACTTCTGGTGACACTAAGGCAGGAGGCATCTAAAAAAAGTGTGTATGTGAAGTTTGTCATGTAGCACCTGATTCAGACTTCAGAATGCTTTGAAGCAAGAGAGAAACGTAGTGAAATATTACAGCTTTAAAATATAGAAGTGAGATTTTTATCTGAATTACCTAAATGTGAATCTGATGTCTCTGATGGAGATACTCTCTGATACTTTTGTGTGGCTGGGGAAAAGCTTTGATCTTTAAGTTGTGGAAGACTTTTTGTTACTGATGCCTTTTGCACAGTTTGCAGTTTGAAGTGTATGCAGTGGAAACAGGTGACTGAGGGCTTGATATTGCAAGTGAAAATGCATTCTATGAACTTCTGGTAATTTGGTACTTTCTGGTCCTTCAAGTGGATACACTTTATTGAGATGGCCATCTGTTTTATCCAACAAAATGAATTTCTGCTCAGGGGAAAGTTCTGCATGCTGATTTTCAAAGAGAAAATGGTTTTACTACAGAATTCTCAGAGAGCATTCAAAATGTAAACCTACACATCTCTAATACATTCTGGGGTTTTGCAAGTGAAACTGGAACATGATCATCTCCTTATTTTGAATAAATTCTTGCATCTCTTGATAATATTTATTATTCATTGGATGAATACCAGTGTTTCGTACTTGAATCGTCTTTGCATTGAAATGTTTAAATTTTACTCCTTCTGAGTTTTGTTCAAATCAGCTATCCCTTATTTACATCTTGACTAATACAAAGAAGTTAGTATTTGTAAGAAACTTCTGTATGTAGTACTTAAACAAGGCTGTACGGCAAAGTTTTCATGTTAACTGTAATTATCATACGTAATTAATTTGTTAATAGATTTACTGAATTTGCAGTTGGTCACATTTTTTTTAAAGCACTGAAATTACTATAATTGTGCATTGTTTGTCCTTGGAAGGATTAGGAGCACTTTATGTTGAACAATTATAAAAAGGATTCATGGAATTCTTGAAATATTTACCAAGGCTTTTTGATAAGTAAGACCTTATTTTTGCTGAGAATTTTTACAAGCATATTCCTTTTCTCTATTTTCAGTCCCCTGCACATAGCTATTCAAGTTATGACTCTGGCAAGAATGAGAGTGTAGGCAGAGGTGCTGAAGATCTGTCTCTGAATCGAGGAGATGAGGATGAGGATGACCATGATGAGCAAGAAGATCCTGAGAAGGTTAATGAATCAGATGGGGTAGAAGCTGAGCGACTGAAAGCTTTTAACGTAAGCCCTCTTGCACTCACCTTGTTTACTTCTTCTGTTCCTTTTGCATTGTTGTTTTGGGTAAGTTTGACAATATTAAAGGCACATTAATTTGCAGGATTTATTTCAATTATTATTTTAACGCACATTAAACTCTTGCCAACAGACAACAGATTTACTGTGTTTTATTTAGAATTTTGAGGCAGAGTGCCATCTTTACCAGTGAGGAAAACAAAGCTTTGTTCTGTGTGTGTGCATGTGTGACCATGTGTGTGGCTGTGTGGATGTGCATGTTCACCCACTGAATGGAAAGAGGCTGTAGCTAGTTTTGTCAGGAGACCATTCTGGTGGTCAGCTGTTCTCTATTGCTTTCCCAATGTATATAATTATGCATGAAAACACAAGCAATTGTTCAAACAAAGAAAAAATGTGAGTCAGTTCAATAAAATGATTAGCAATCACAGCTTATTGTTAATAATGAAACTTAAGTAGTGCCTATTTTCACAATCTGTTCTGGTTTATCTCACAAGTTCTGTATCCTATAGACTATTCTTTTCTTGTCTATTTTTTTTTTTGATCAGTCCCTCCCCACCCCCACCCCAAATAACCCTTTAAAGAACTGTTTGCTTAATATTTCTGGCTTCCCATTACAAAGCTCTTCAGTGGATAGAAAAAAAATGTCTTCCTATCAGTAAACAAGCCAGGAAGCTAGGAAGAGAAGAGAGCTGCCCTCCAAACCCATCTCCTCTGTCTCCCTCTTGCCAACAGATGTTTGTCAGGCTGTTTGTAGATGAAAACTTGGACCGAATGGTCCCAATCTCTAAGCAGCCCAAAGAAAAGATCCAGGCTATCATTGACTCATGCAGGCGACAATTCCCTGAGTATCAAGAGCGTGCCAGAAAACGCATACGTACTTACCTCAAGTCCTGCAGGCGGATGAAAAGAAGTGGTTTTGAGATGGTGAGTTTTGACTTAAAACCCAGCCCTAGTTTCCATCAAAACCCCATATGTAAATCCATGGCACTATTTTGTTTTCATCTTAGCGTCTTTTTTTTTTCTTTTTTTTTTCTTTTTTTTTTTCTTTTTGGTAATACCAGGTCAGAGATTTCTTTTTCCCTCCTTCATTCTTCCTGAATTTATTCCCCTTGATTTAAAAATGCTGTGGGACACTAGAGGTCACAAAATGAACTGATATGGATCTATAGGGAAAAAAGAAGAAAGCAAGGCATAAATAAGGAGGGAAACTATACTGTGGACTGTATGGTGACTTATTTCTTACTTTAAGTTACATTTACACATTTTTGCCTGTAAAAGTCTTGCAGTAAGACAGATTTTTCTCTAAAATGCCTCTGCTAACTGGATTCCAGTGAGCTCTGTAAAATTGATCCCGCTCGAGAAAATGCCCAGTGTAGTAACATCATAGTGGCAATGGCTTTGGCTTTGGGTGTTTTCTTGTACACCTTAGCCTATTGCTTATCAGTGAAAGTTACTCCTTTGAAATCTTTCAGTTGATATATAGGTGTGCAAAACACATTTAATGGTAGTAAAACACATCAAACTTAGAATCTGAGCATCCTAATGATTTAGTAGTTATAATTGAACCAAAGCTCACGAGAATTGTCATAGTATGCAACTGACAGTGTTTTCAGACATTGATATTTTAATATTACTCAGTAACACAAAAATTGCTAAATAAAGTCTTCTCACCGTTTGGCAGCTTATTATCTCTAGAAAATGTTTGTATTTCCAAAATGGAGAAAAGTCAGAAGTAACTAGGTAGCTACACACCTACACACCTTGTGTTTAATGTTTTAGCTATCTCTCTGGCCTTTAGATGACAACAAAATCACCTCATTGTTACAAATAGATATCATTTAGCGATTAAACATACCATTTTTTTTTTAATGAATCATCTGCAAACCCATTGATTACATTAAAAATTATTGGAGATTATTGCATTTTACTGTTTTTCTCTTTCTCTCTGTCTTTCTCTTTCCTGCAGTTTTTGCAGAATATTTATGAGTACCATATGTTGTTTAAGATGGTAGCTGACAGTTTTAAGAACAAAATATCAGGCTTATTTGTAGGGCAAGACCACTATTTGATAATACAAAAAACAAAGGCAGAAAGTAAATTTTTGAGTGTGTTTGGTATTCTAATCAACTGCATGGTTTTATTATTTGAAACATTGGCATAACACTATTTCTGAACAATGGAAGCTCAGATGAAGAAAGACAGGTAGAATAAAGGACATCTGTACAGACAGAAGTGCCAAAGGTTAACTGGTGGCATACATGGCAGCTTGTTTAGCCCTCCAAAACAAAGGACAAATAGTAAAGAAATATTTCCTACAATATACTAAGTAGCATTAAATTGCATCTACTCACTCTGTCTGACAGAAATTCAGCAACATCAAGTTCAGCTTCCATGAAACCAAATATTTTATTTTGCTGTCCTTTCAATTGAAAATACAAAATTAGCCAATGCTAGCAAGTCTCCGCACTGTTCCAATTCACGGCCTTATTACTGTCATTATTCACGCTGATGAGCAGTTATGTAAACTGGCTCATTTCTTGTCATCTGAAAGACTCGTGCAACGGTTTTGCAATATGAACAAGGGGCTACAGTCTGACCCATAAGAGCTGGGTTGGCTTGACTTCAGTACACATTTGCAAATGTTACTTGCATATGAATAAAGGTTGCAGGATCAAATTTATTCCTGGGAGGGGAAAAGGAGCAGAGATTACCAGGAATATGATCCAAATGGGCAATCTTTGTAGTTCAGAAAGATTTCCTGATTTTATAATGTTTCATGACAGTTTATGATGGGCTTTACTTCTTTTTAAACAAAAAAATCACCCTCTAAAACACTGGCTTTCTCACCCATGAATGGAAGTGACAAGGCACTGGAACTCTTGCCAAAGACTGCAACCCTCTTGGGCCTGAAGGGATATCTGTCCTATGTCCCTGTTAGCAGGTAGGAATACGAGCCAAAGACTATCCAAATCTCTGGAGGAGCTCCCATCAACTTCCTAAGAGAATAAATAGTATTTTATGTGTATGTCTTGAATAATTCTGAAATTTAATATCCCTTTGGGTTTTTAAATTATTTTCTGATTTCTAAGTTACTGTATCATCATCTCTTTATTACAGCCATTTTTTAAAAATGCTACCATGGATAGAGGCATTGACTACTTAGTTGTTTTAAATGTGCTTACCATTTTGATAATGGAGAAGAACCACCTTGTCTGGATAATAACATTTGTTCAAAACAGTCATGAAGGGACAAGATGGTGTTGTTTTGAATAAGGGGCTACCCTCAAATACAAAATAAACCAGAATAATGATCTGCTCAGCAGCAGTACCAGTACCATTGTTATATTAAATAGGATGTCAGATAATAACCTCCACAGGAGATGGCTTTTGCGATACACACGTTAAATACAAGTTTTTTATTTTGTTCAGATTCAAAATGCTACATTTTGAGCATCTAGTTGCATGAGAAAAAGAGAATATTCTCTTTTATGGCATGTAACAGTTCAGGCTGTGTGTGGAATCGTGCAGCTATCTACAGCACCATACTGTAAAGTGAAGAGAAAATGTAAACACAATGTTAAATTAGTGTAAAACTGCATGGTAAAGATGAAAAAGAATGCCTGGAGCCTGATTCTGTCAGTTATTTGCCATCTGTAATCCGAACGACAGTTCTTGCTGCATAACAGGCCAGTTCTAGCTTTGAGGCAATAAAAAAGACTCAGTCTCATGAGTGTTCGTATTGTTAATTAATATGATTCTTAGTATTATTATGTTTAAGAGATTACTTATAGTTATTCTGCCTCCACTTGTGACAGATAGTTGTCTGTGGACTCTGAGGCAGCTCGCATAGCTTCTTGTGACAAATATGCCTTTGAGAAATTCCCTTTCTACATTGGAAATGCTCTGCCCATTTGACTGTGCAGCTTGTAGTTTGCAGTTTTCATCCTGACACAAGTATATACCTCCGTAGGGTACTCAGCTTTTCTCATTAACTGTATGAGTGTTTCTCTCCTCCCCTTGTCTCTTGCTAAGGGACTGTTGAGAACGTTCTCTTACTAAATTCTGTGATCTTGCTCAGAATCTTTAGTTGGGAGGGAAATCTGTCAACTACTGAAATCACTGGCTTTTGGAGAGGATTTCTATGTTGTGCTTCTATCTGCATTGTGCTGTACTGCTTTGAGAACTTAAAAGTTCTCAATATTCTTAAAGAAATTTTTTCTTTTTCTCTTCATTAGCCCATAAACAAAAGAAAAAAATTGCTTCCTCATTCTCAAGGACCAATATCAACAAGAATCCCTGTATACACATTAGGTGTCTTGTGACCTCCATAGGCTATGCAAGAGGAATTTTCTCCCCAAAATAGTCACATGGTCTGTTTCACTAATGTTTTTTAAATCCTTTGTTTAGACTTGTCCCAGCCTCTGTAATAGACAACTATCAATTAGAAAGATTTAGTTGACAGCTGCTGGAGATATTTATTTAGTTATAGTCCAGAAGAACTTTAGATGCTAGGAATAATCAAATGGGGTTGAATTGACTTAATAGTTACATTTTTTTACTGCTCTCTGCTTCCTCCTATATTCATGATCTCCTATGATCACTCTCACTGCATTCAGTTTGAAATTGCATCTTACAGTATCTTTCTCACAGATGTGCCATTCTTTTCTGCGAGCATCCCAATGCAAGAGCAAGATTTTAAACTCTCATTCACTAAGAGATTCTTCTTTTTTTTTTAAGCAAAAGGAAACCCTCCTCCGAAGTACTACCGTAATACAAAACAATAGTATCAAGTGTTCTGTGTTGGAGAGAAAAGACTAGTCATAAATGCTTTTCGTTGTCCAAAGACAAGTTTGGATGTGTCAGAGAAGAGTCACA
>NC_046333.1:110425780-110518280 GCF_000738735.6 Corvus cornix cornix | reverse complement strand
GGCTTTAATCACTGGGATTTCACCAAAACAGTCTAAGCCCTATATTTATATTTTTCTTGCAAAACTTCAAAGCTGCATGCCACCTTTGTATTAAGAACCAGAGACTTTAAGGGTAAAGTGAGGATTCAGCTTCTTTTGGTTCTATCAAAGTATGTCGACCATGTTTGTTCATGAACAGACAAATTATTTTTCATCTGTTTGTAGTTCATTGACTCATTGGTGTATGAAGTGTGTGGTGTATATACTGCAGTAAGGAACTGCAAAACTTTTCAAATACCTTATCAACCTAAACTATTTCCTTATTTCATTTTAGTAGCTTCACGTATATACCAAAGGGGAAAAAATCAGATCAAAAGAAAGAATGATACCTATGTAGCCTTCTTTTTAGCATTTTGTGGAGACTATAAGTATAAATAACCATCAAACTGCCAAATTATGATAATTACCTGTCAGCAAAACATCTTCCTTGATATTAAACCCATTATCTTGATTGTCTGGGATCTAGGAAAATAGGAGACACATTGGTACCACTAGTTTGAGCTGGAACTTCTTCTTTTTACTCACTTTTCTCAATATAAATTATGTAACAATTGTCAGCTGCAATTGTGTTACTCAAAAATGATTCATTGAATGAGGTTCAACCACTTGTCTTCAGGAAAATGAAAAAATTTCTTAAAAAAGCATCATTTTCAGAAAAAAGGAATGCATCCTGTCATTCAACAATTGACAAAGTAAAGATGTGGATCATCTGCCCTTTTATTATAAACATTTTAGTTCTACAGCTTTATGCAATTGTTACGATCCGGTTTAAACCCAGAAAAGCAAAGCAAGCTAAGTCTCTGTGCATAAGCCGGAAAGAACTTAGAAGGTTCGAAATATTCCCAGAAACGAGATTAAAACCAAATGAGGTTAGATGTTGATGCCAAAAAATGGATGTATTTCATTTAATAGTAGAGAGGTAAAGAGAAGGAAAGAGAAAAGAAAGAGAGAAAGAAATGGAAAAAAGAAATGTGCGTGGGCGGTTGGGGGGACAGGGAGAGGTGACGGGTTAGGTGGAAGCACATCACCCATCCGAGGGTCCCAACAACGTCTCGTTGCTCCCCTCCATCTGGTCTGTTCGTGGTGAGGGTCCCCCGTCACCTCTGTGGCCACACCACCACACGCTACACCAGGCCGTCACATGCCACCACACCACACTGAAGAGTGCAGAATCCCGTGGATTAATATACACTGTGGGCCAGGTGGGAACGCCCACGTGTCTCCCCTTGCCAGGGGCTGGCTTGACACTGTCCCTTGCAACACTGAGGGTCTGTTGCATCATCTCTGGTGCTCTGGGGCAGGGTCTGGGGACCCCTTTGAGGGGAGCCCCTGTGATGGGCCATGTCACCCCCTCCTGCTGTGGATAAGCTTCCCCCCACCACGGTGAGGACCCCTCAGCTGGGCTCCTCTGCACAGTGGAGGATGGGCAGTCTCTGCGCCTCTGACCACAGGCTTTTCCAAGACACCCAGAGCCTCTCCTCCTGCCGCCCTTTGGTGGAGGGTCTGTTCGAGCCTGGCAGCTCATAGCCCTGGGGCTGTGGTCTCCACCTTGGAGATGTTAAGCGTGTGCTTTGTGAATGTCCCCAGCCCTGAGTTGTTACTTATCTTATCTTCATCAGCAGGCGGTGTAAGGCCTCAGTCAGGGCCCCATTCAGGGTGTGGTAGTCTTCTCTGCAGCTTTTTGTAATACAGTTTCAAAAGTCCTTTAACAAAATGTTTAAGTCATAAACTATAATATTTCAGTCTCTGACAGCAATTGCTTAAACTTTGTATTTTAAATAGCTTGTCTAAATTATTATTTAATTGATTCGCAGGGAAATTTGTGGTTTCCAGGAGGCAATGTCTGGCAAGTTGCACAGAGTGCATCAATAACTTGAACCACTAAAAAATTCTTTAGTATATGAATTAAATTCTGACCCCATAGTCAATAGTAAGAGAACTGTGGAAAGCTAATGGCTGTGGCTCACATACTACAGCCAAAAGTAGTATTTAAAAAAGAAAAAAAAAGAAAAAAGATGAGCCTGCAATCATATGGTGAAGCAATTTTAGTTACGATCATTTTAAACTATCTGGTTAGGGAATTAAGGATTTGAAGTCTCAACTTCAAAGTGTCTGAACTGGCAATGCATTGATGAATAACTGGGCCACAATTATTCTCTAGAAGATGATTTTGATGACAGCAGAGTCACAGAGTAGTATAGACAGTTGCCTGAGGCAATAAAAAATTGGTAAACAGTCCAACTAACAACCCAAAAACTTGGTACTGGGACTCATGACAGTGAAATCATACACACACACACACACACACACACACAAACCCATCAGTCTGGGATGTCGTGAGTCTTGTCGTAATTGTATTGAATTGTCTCTTCAAAGAGAAGTTGCTGAAGAATATACAGCATCACTGGAGAAAGAACTACGGTTTAAGTAACTCCTTTAATATTTAATCACTAAAATAATGAAAATTTAAGATATACCAAAGAAATGCAGCTTTGATAAAACATGAGAGTGAACTGTTAGAGTTTCAAATGGATGTGTACTTAAATTATGTGTTACAAGACTCATAGTGTGTATTAACTCTTACTAGACTCATCAATTAATTTTAAAAAAATAGGATTTTTGAGCAAAGATGCCCTTCATTAGGTCACCATTTAGAAGCTGTGCTGAGTCTAAAAGTGAAAATTAGTAGCTAGGCAACAACAGTGCTTCGTTGTGGTCAGTGCATGCCTAAGGTCACAACTGAAGACTTAGTTTATCAGATGGGCTGAAAGAGGAATGAAGTTGTGATTTTATCTTAATAAATTAATATCACCAGTTTAAGACCTGGAGTTCGTTGTACGTAACCCCCAAATTTAGTATATCTAATACAATAAGAATTCTGAGATCCTCTTTATTGAGTTGGAAATACAGAAATATCTCCTACTGCTCCCTGCCATTTTTTATAGTGAGCCAGCAGTGGCTTCAACATAGACGCAAACATCCTGCCATACCACTTCACTTTTTCTACTGGAGAAGAGAGAAGCTGACCCAGAACATGTTCTAAAGTCCAGCTCAAAAATGGCATCCTGCTAGCCTTCCAAGAAGAGTGCTATGTGTACAAGACATGGAAAGGAGATATTCAGAGTCTTGGTGGTTGAGATGCAAGCCAGCAGTCTTGTCTCTCCCTTGTCTATGGAGGAGCAGAGGTTCTCATAAAATGCAAGGCAGACATTTTATGCTCTTTCTATCCATTTTGAACACAAAATAATGTGAGTATTGATTATAGTAGCTAGGAATAACAGGATTTTTAGGACCACATTTTTGAAGAGGTTGCTTGATTAAGTCTTACTCAGGAAATTAGGATGTACCTGTTTCTGCAATTCAAATAAGCCCCATAGGAATGCAAGGGGCTATTTCAATGCAATAAATGGCACACACCAGTATATTTGGATTCGATACAAACCAAATTAAACTGGCAGACATGAAGAAAAGAACACAATTCTACAGTTTTATTACTTGATGCTCCTGTCTGTCTCTAAAGAAGGAGGGAAAAACCTCCAGTAAATTCTGTTAATATTCGTTCTTGAGAAATAATAATTTCTGTAGGTGAATGATTTATCTGTCATATTAACTAGCACTGCAATGCCAGTGCTGGTAGTTAGATCACAACAAGTTTGTAAGTTGAGACTTTTGTTTCTGACATATGGAATGCATAACTGTCTAGTCATCCACCAGTATTCCGTACTTCCACACTCTTTAAGCATTTGCAGTCAGCCAAATTTTTCTATTATCAAAAATCATTTAACTGCATGATTTACTCAGGTTGATTTCAGTAGCTTAAATTTCCCAGGAAAATGTGTCCCTAAGAGGAATGAGTGGTTAAATTAGCTGAAATAGCACTTTTGAGAAATCGAACAGGTGTGATTTGAATACACATTTTACTTAGATGATAATAGCTGCCCAGACCTATGCTTTGTTAGTAGAAATAGAAATCATTATTTAAATCTTATTGCAATTTGTTTTATTTCCCTTTGTCTCTCTAGCTAAACATACTATCCCTCTTTGTTAATGTATATTACTTTATTTTTGAGCAATGGTGGTCAAAATATGTCATTATTGTTTGATCATGTTAGAGGGAAAAATATTTGGAAACCACTTTGCATGTTGGCCAGCATAGGGATGATCCAATGCTGGTAAATAGTGTTTTAGTAGGCACATCAGTCTTCAGTAGGTATTGATACAGACCAGACAAATAAGAATTAAAAAGTTTGCCAGTTTGGAAGTACAGGTGTTTTACACTTCATATAGATAGTAGACAAAGCAAACAAATGGGACAAAGAAGCAGAGGGTATTTTAAAGAAAAGAAAAAAAAATCGTTTTTTGCCCAAAATCACAATAGAATCTACAAATTAGTGTCTCAGGAAAGTTTGTGCAATAGATGCAAATTACAATATTTTTCAGGGGCCGTAATCCAATGTGGTTGCAATAAGCCAGTTTTGTAAAAGGACCTGCATGTGCAGATTTTGCATGTCAAAGTGTATTTGAACAAAGGTTGGCACTGGTAAGTCCTTCTCTTAGAATACCATGCTCATAAAAACACAAGTAGATTCCCCCTCACGCTGATGTAGGTTTTGGTAAGGGATATCACTGGAAGAGGTTTGGTCATACTGCAAGACTTAGGAGATCAGCAAGAATTGGCTTCTGTTCTCATAGATCTGAAGATATAGAAGCCAGAAGATTGGTTAGAAGTCTTTTAGTATTTTTCCACTATAATCTGAAAATTCCTGTGGACTTCACCAAGAAAATAATTGTAAACATTCAAATTAGTTCAAAATCCAAGTTTAACCAATATGTACAAAAGACTTTTTCTTGATAAGGATTTATTTTTTATTGTTCATTTTTAACTTGATCTACATTAAGCATCACGATGGTAAAGAAAGTCACCTACAGACTACTTAAGAGGTCAGGTCCATGATACCTATTTCACTGTTTTATCTACCTTTATTTTTTCAGAACATCTTTTGACTATTGTAGAATAGAAAGGCTGTACTTCCCCTCTCCAAAATCTATGCAACGTTGTTTTCTTCAGCAGAAACTTGTCTTTAAAGTATTTTAAATTTTCTTTTCCCCCATTTCCTTGGTGTTTTGCATGTTGTGTTTATCTAGACCTATATTTACTTTATCCTACAGAGATAGTTTAAGGCACAATGAGTTCCCAAAATGAAGCTGAAGGGTTTTACTCTCTTGCAAAGCTCACCATTTGCAGTTACTGTTATGCAGAAACATGTACTATTATTCTTATCATTCCTAAAAGCTTTTCACACTTCAGTTTCCACAAATGCAATTGTTTTTGGTGCAATCAGGTTCAGAAAACCACTGTTGCGTAGTGATTTTCTTCTGCACTGGACAAGGTGATACCTATCTTTTAAAAACATGCTGGATTACAAAATCTGTTACCAGTAAGTGGAAATGTTATATTCGGAATTTTTTAAGGCATTATATTAAAATTTCAGGGATTCTTCAGCTCAGGACATATGCTCAACATGTTTTTTATGTTTATTAAGTTATATATTTCAAATGCAGTAGTGATTTAAACTGTTGCCTGTAACAAGATTTAATCTATCTGAGTTATAAACTTGTAGAGTACCAACTGCCTTAGCAATCTACATTTGCATTCTAAATTTACAATTGTAGAACATGCAATTCTGAACACCAAAAACCTGAATAACAAAATCTTTAGCATTAATTTAATTTATATATGAAAACTAAATATCACAGAATATTTTCAGATGTCTAAAAACTTTGCCATTCAACTTTGATGAATTTTAAGTATAAAATGAATCAGGTGCAAAACCCCAGAAATTTAAAATTAGTATCCATTCAAAAAGGATATTTTAGTGCACAAGTTCTAATTAAATTAAATGAAAGTAAATTTCTAATTTAAAAAAAAGTTGAGTCAAAAGTAGACATGTTAGTATTTTCTTACAATATTAAATGTAAACTTGAATTAACTGTTGATTCTTCTGTAACATAATCCTTGGAAGAACTGGCATATGCTCTCAAGAAATCTATAGACTAACCCACATCTACTTAGTGCTCCTTAACAACTGAAATCTAATAAACTGCATCTGTACTGAATGATAGCGAAATGGTTTTGCCTTGACCCAGTGAACGGTGGTGTGATTTTGCCATTTTGGATACCTTAAATCCAGTTAATGTTCTTTATATCTATGCTTTATTTTTATATATTTTATATATAAAATATATAGTACTTCTGCAAACAGTTAAAGTTGCCACTTGAGCAAAAAAAATTACCTTCCCTTAGCAACTTAAACACATATATGTCTAGTATCAGACCTGCAAAGAATATTTTAATATAATAATAATCCATAGACTATTTATTAATGCAACAGATATTGTCATTTGTATATCCATAAAATCTGTGAATTTCCAGGTCAGTTAGACTCTAAAACCTACCTGTATGGTCAAATAAAGCTCCTTATTTTTAACACTGAAAAGTACTTAATGCCAATGTTTTAAAGCCACAATACTGTGATTTTTTTCTCATTCTGAATGTCAGAGTATATGTTCATATCCTGTGTTGTGACCTGTTTTCTTTCAAACCTCTTCCCATCTAGAGCTGTTGAAAGTTGTTCCAAATAGCAAATGATGTTACTTGTGTCATGGCCATTCCAGAATGAAAAGATGAGTGGCCTCCATATGAATGCTGTACTAGTTCAGCCTGGAGGAGACTGAGGGGAGACATCACAGCCATCTGCAGCTTCCTCACAAGGGCAAGTGGAGACACAGGCACTGACCTCTTCTCTGTGATGACCAGGGACAGGACCCGAGGGAATGGCCTGAAGCTGAGTCATGGGAGGTTTAGGTTGGATATCAGGAAAAGGTTCTTCACCCAGGGGTGTTTGAGCACTGGAACAGGCTCCCCAGGGAAGTGGTCAGAGCACTAAGCCTGACAAGAGTTCAAGAAGCATTTGGACGATGATCTCAGGCACACGGTGTGACTCTTGGGGTGTCCTTCTCAGGATCAGGGGTTGGACTCAGTGATCCTTGTGGGTCTCTTCTTACTCAGGATACTCTATGATTCAATAAAAAAATCTACCATTTTTGACCCTTTAATTCAAATCACTTTTTTAGATGCTTTATTTTATTTTTCATTTTATTAGGTGTTATATTGTATATATGGATACCTGAAATCTAGAGCTCATGTTTATGGTAATCTTGTTTATGGCAACGTTGTTGATTGGATATAAAACACAGATAACCATCACCTATTTAATAAAATAATGTTTTCTCAAATAGATCTAAAATTCTACATTCAAATTCTATTGGGAAGAAAATGAAAGGACCTCGCTTTTCTGATTTATTCTGAATTAATTTAAAAGAAATATTTCAAATTTTCAAATAATGATGTGAGATAGAGAGTTGTAACTGACTCTTGTGATGTAAGTAGAGATAAATCCAACTATCTATTGTAACATTCTTCTGTAATTTTTCTACTCTAAATTTATTTTGCGGCCACACATCTCCTACAGATGGTCCAAGAGCACCAGATTCACGGTCAAATTTACAAGGCCAGTACAACATGTGTGCAGTGATGAGGTTTCATGTGGTAGTGCCACTACCGTGCTACCCTTATTCTTGCTCTTGTGATGTAAAAATAATACACACTTTGAAAAAGGTATTTTTGAAGTGTTATTGACCACAGAGTTTTCCATAATATCTTCTCTCATCTTGGCTTTAGAGACTCTGGCTAGGATAATGCTGTCTTCCAAAACAGCGATGAAAACACCTGGCAGATTATTTGTAATTCTAATCAGTTTTTAAACTATTGGCCTTCATTACACAGCCCACAGAGTGCTTGTGGCCCACAACATGTATAATTGTAACCCACCATAAATTAGGAGCTTGGCCTCTATAATTTAGTGTTGCAGAAGCTATTGTTTATCCAAAAGAACATTGTTCTTGTGAAAAGATGAGTTACTTCTAATATGTATACTAATTACTGAAAATTATTGTATGACAATTGGACGTCCTTAGCCAGTCATAACAAAGAAATACTGTCAACTTGTCAGCTCATAAACCTACTCCTTGGAGCTAAAGCACTGGCAGAAAGGAAGCTTATGTTCTGAATAGGGGCTGAGTTTCTCTCAAGCTGTATTTTACTATTCTGTTTCGGTTCCCTTTTCTCATCTGGTGCATTGTGTAGGAAAATGAGAACTTCTGCTAATTTTAAATTATTGGTATAATTGTGTTGAGTAAATGTTTGAAGATAATAGTTACTGTAATTTATTTCTCTTACAAGCACTATCAGGAAGAATTGAAAAGATTGTCAGCTGTCTCTAATGTCAAATCTTAGAGATTTCTCAGGTTTCATGAATCTCCCTAGCAGCAGAAGATATTTTCAGCTGCAATGGGAATAATTATTAAATACTTCTGCTTTAAGTATGTGTGCATGACCACTCTGTGCTATCACAGATGTGATGAATTACTTCAGAGCACAGATCTGACGTACTTTTTGTGATTGATCAGTCAGGTAGGAGTTTTTGTACTGCATGTCTTACAGATTTGCATATGCAATTAGGAAAAAATATCAATTTTAAAATTGAAATTAAAATACTTCCAGTGTGCTGTACAAGGAGTAGCAAAGCTGATTTTTGTCTTCAGCAAAGCGCCTGGAAGGCTTAAGAGGGAATGAGAATCATGTTTAATTTTTGAAAGCTGAATTATGACTTCATTGCTCAGTTTTAAATTGTGCCATTTCTTTACTATGTTAATGCAGTGATGGCCAATATAAGAGAGAGAGTCAATTGTAGGGAAGGATGCGGCATTCCCAGCCGGTTATGTCCCTAACTATATTAATTTGTGAATGATATACAGAATGCCTGTTGTATCATTGCATGTTCAGCAGCCATGGGGTATGAGGCCTCTGACTTTTTGGCCACCATAGATGCATTTCTGGTGATGAGTTATGAGACTGACAGTGAGGCTGCAGCCATCAGGTCCCTCCATGTCTTCTCCATCCCCACTGTTAAGGACCATGGGAAGCAAGTGTCAGAAAGGTGTCATATTGCCAGAGTACTGCTAAAACATCTTCACAGTTAAGGAGGAGGGTGAGACTCCCCATGCTTAAAATCATATACTCATCCAGGTTTGAATTGACCTCAGAAAGTCTACAGTCCAATCTCCTCCTCAAAAGATGTCATCACTGAATTCAAGCTAATTCTTCTCTGTGGACCTTAGGGGGGCTTTTTTCTACATCGTTATGAATGTCAATTTTTATGTCTTAAAAACTCCAGTCTTCCTTTCTCCTATGCCGCAGGGCAGTGTGCCTTGAGTAGCCTTGAATATAAAACCCCAAGGGCCTTGACTGGATTGGTTAGGTTTTGTTACTTATGTTGTCATATAT
Source organism: Corvus cornix cornix (assembly GCF_000738735.6). Lineage (NCBI taxonomy): Eukaryota > Metazoa > Chordata > Aves > Passeriformes > Corvidae > Corvus > Corvus cornix. The sequence continues at coordinate 110,508,835 of NC_046333.1, read as the reverse complement.
CTGATTGATTTGGAAGAGCTGAAAACTTTACTTAATTTAGAGTAGCATTGATATTTTGAAGGCTTACTTCAGCATTATAGAGGTACTTGTGTATTATGCCGTGTTCAAGTCCAAAGAAATAAAATTAAAATAATGGGTTCCTGATTATGTTGCTGTTTTTGATTGCTTGTTTTATTTATGTTTTCTTATTGCTTGGTAAAGTTAAAGGGTATTACTAGTATGAGTCTGAAAGTGTTTTCACAATTTAAAATTTAATTTTTTTTCCTGACTTAATAAACAGTAATGTTAACTATCTGAGGTTTTGGGTATATTGTTTGGTATTTAAAATAATTAGTATTTTGCATTAGCCTTATAGACGACAGATATGTAAAGTAAGACAAACTTGGGAAAGCAAAATAAAATCACAAATAACATTTAGTGGGAAAACCATGAAGGGGAATTGTCTTTAATTAGTTCACAGTTGGAGATTTGTTCATACTGCTTATTTTAGTTAAGTCTTTCATCGAGAAAAAAAGAACTATTTAACTTTTAGAATCCTTGGAGGGAAAGGGTCTTAAAGCACTTACCATACATGTGTCTCAGACATCTCTTTCAAAGTATTATTACATTCTTTTGTAGCTACTACCTAAAAATACATAAACTGTTTTGTTTAATATATCAATGTTGCCATTGAAATGGATTTGAATTATTTTCAAAATAGTGCTACGGGAGAGAACTTTAATGTCCATATTTCCCTGCTGTTACATGGAGAAGCAAAGGTCTTTATAGCATTGGAGCCGAACTCTTGGCTTTGCAGTATTTTGGAAGAGATGCATCTCATTCTGCAGATTCTGCCATATCCATCCTTAATATCAGCTCTTAATGCTGCCTTTCCCATCTAACAAATAAAATATTCCTGTATCTAAGCAGACACAGAGACACAGATATTTAGTCAATTAGGAACTTTTAAGTGTAGTATGTGCTGTTGGGATTAATTTTTATATGCTGGAATGTCCAAGAGTTAGTTACTCACAGGTGTAAGTCTCTTCAGTTGTTCAGAAATAATTTTCAGGCTTTCAGTGATGATCATAAGATCATCCTAAGATACGGATTCCACAAGAGTAGAAAATATTTCTAGTGAAGACAAACGTTTATCTTGTACATATGGTTCTAGATATGAAGCTCAAACTATCTCAGAAAGAATTTTATTGGTCTTTAGTTTTCCCTTTGTTGCAACCAATTTTGATACTATTTTTGATACAAATGAATATAGAAACATTTTACATAGGAAGGCAAGGTTCAATACTAATATTCTATCTTGACAGCAGTGATAAAAACTGGGAGGCTATGCCTCATTGTTTAGTGACAAAATTAATGACTATTATTATCCATCTTTCTCTTCACCTTTATTTGCATCTACATCTCAAATACTGTGAACTGAAAATTAAAACTTACAAATTAGATATTACACAGAAAGTTGTAACTTTCTAACAAGACCTAGATTGTAATTTTAATGCACTAGACATTTAGCTTGAATTATTTTTGAAGTATCTAAAAGATACGTGAGGTGGGTGGGTAAAACAAAGCAGCACCCACAGCTCTCATGATGTGATAGAGGAGAATTCAACAATCTCGGTTTCAACAGTTATTGACACCACTAGTTCTATAGATAACCAGAAGTCCATAGTGTCACTGTCCATATGGTTACTAATCAGGAATGATGAACATTTTCACTTCTCGTAACCTGAAAAATTCTAATTTTTTTTTTTTCTAATCTGTACACTCCTGTAAAATTGATCCATTCAAGGATCATGGAATATTCAGAGTTGTAAAGAATCCACAACGACCATCGAGTTCTCCTCTTAGGCCTGCACATGGCACCCCCAAGAATCACACCATGTGCCTGAGAGCATTGTTTGAACCTTTCTTGAACTCTTGCCAGGCTTGGTGCTGTGACCACTTCCCTGGGGAGTGTCTGCCCCTGCTCTTCCCCTCCTGAGGAAGTTGTAGACTGCAATGACATCTCCCCTCAGAGATCTCCCCTCTTCTCCAGGCTGAACAGACCAAGTGACATCAGCTGTTCCTCAATGGCTTCCCCTCAAGGTTCTTCACATATTCATGGCCCTCCTTTGGACACTCTCTAATACCTTCATGTCTTTTTTATACTGTGGCACCCGACACTGCCCCCAGCACTCGAGGTGAGGCTGTCCCAGTGCAGAGCAGAGCAGGACAATCCCCTCCCTTGTCCAGCTGGCCATGCTGTCCCTGATGCCCCCCAGGACAGGGCCGGCCCTCCTGGCTGCCAGGGCACTGCTGACTCGTGTTCAACTTGCCAGTGGCCAGGACCCCCAGGTCCCTTTCTGCAGCTCTGCTTTCCAGCATCTCATTCCCCAGTCTGTACACACAACCAGGATTGCCCTGTCCCAGGTGCGGGAAGTGGCACTTTCCCTTGTTGGACTTTGTACTGTTGGTGATTGCCCAGCCCTCTGATTTATTGAGGTGTCTCTGCAGGGCCTCTCCGCCTTTGAGGGAGTCAACATCTCCTCCCAATTTTGTATCCTCTGCAAACTTGCATAATATCCCTTCGAGTCCTGTATCGATTCAGAATCTCACTTTCAGGCTTAAATGTCTACCTGATGACTACATGTCTTGGTACAACTTCAGTGAAGAAAAATCCGTGTTTAGTTAAAAATCCTTTTGCTTTGATGTGTAAGAATGTGTGTTACTTTTGTTCTTATGAGTGCTATGTCTTCTAACTTGTACTAAATCAGTCAACATAAAACTATCTGTTTTCTGTTAGTCTATGGTGAATTTGAACTTTGATATAATTTTTTGCTAGAAATGTCTTATCACATTTTACACCATCGTTTCACTGATCTGGTTTTGTCTTCCTTTTTTTTTGCATATGAATTGTAAGATTTGGAAGCTCTGTGTTAAAATGAGAGACCTAGTGACAACTGAAGAAGAAAACTGGTAAAAAAATTCAGGAAACATAAGAAAATGTGTGTCATTTTGTATTCTTACAATTAGATTGCAGCTATTTTAAGGGCTAGTAAACACTAAGTAGTAGAGTGAGTACCTGAAATTAGGTGGGGTCTGGGTATGTGGAGGGAAATTTTTAGTTGCTGGCACGGTGAGAGAAGGATAGTCAAACTCTTCTTATCAAGAATCTCAAGAGAATTTCCAAGCAAATAATTATACTGCTCTACTTAGGCATCTTTTGATGGAGTCTGTTCTTCCCATGGATTATGGGAGCATTTTAAAGATACCAAGCTTCTGTGCTGTAGTGTTAACCATTATGAATATTCTCACAAATGCTAAGTGTTCTTTTGCCCTCTCTTTAAAAACTCAATAAATCACAGCTATTCCCACATGTGGGAAAATCCTACAGGACTTGCTTTTTCAAGTGCTTTAAGCAACATCCGTATCTGTACATACTGCAGTCTTTGACCACTATCTTATCCTACCATGAATGCTCTCCCCTGTTTTTCTCGTCTTTTTCTCAGAATGATGTCCCTCTTCCACAAGATTTAAGCAGCATAAAGAATAGTATTTTGAATTAAAGCACAGAGTCAAATGTTGGGACAAATATCTTATTTCTTCGCTATTTTGGGGGGATTTTTCCTGTTGCAAGTAATTTGAGTGTACATATTGGTATCAAAATTACCAGTGTTAAGAAGGTTCCATATAAATTGAGCACTTCTGATGCCATATCCAATTTGTGCCATTTTAGGTATCTTGAGATTATAGTGAAATACAAGGGAAATTATTTTTTAATAATTTTTTTATGTTTTTCTGAAATTATCTGATTTTTGAAGACTTTTAATAAAGTAAAGAAGGTTTTGATTTGTGAATAATGGAGCAAGAAACTCAGTGAATACTGTGGGTCTGTTGGAAAGCTCTTTCCCTAAGCACTTGTACTAGTTGCTAAACACAGTCAAAATTAGGCTGCCTGGCAGAAAACCTAAAAGAAAAGAGAAATCCAAATGCCTTTAAAGCTAATCTTTACTAGTGCAAAAGAGCTATGTGTAAAGTAAAGAAGTGAGGGCAGAAAATAAAATGAAACACATATACAATACTATCTCTAAATGTGCTAGAGGGAAGATGGAACATTGAGTACTCAATCTACCTTTTAGGGTTCATTTGTATTCACTGACTGCATAATCAAAAGGATGTAAATAAAAAACCTTAATCAAACCCATAGGTTGATTTGCTTGAATCTTGCTCTGACAAGTACTTGTTTCAGCTTGTCCACAAGGCTCAAAAACTAATTATATTTTGGTGCAATGTTCTGAGGTGGAAGTTAACAAATACTTCTCAGGGGTTTCCCAGTCTTTGCTCACTCTGCAGGGTTTCTGCTCTTGTGGGATTTTCAGGCTGTACTCTGTTGACTTTCTTCCTGAATGTGTTCAGTGGTTTTCAGGTAAAGGACATGTCCACAGCTTCTCCTCAGTAGACTGCATTTGATCATGGAGCAGCAGCCATGGCCAAGTAGAGAGGGTAGAGAGGTAGGTCTTCTTTCTGCTTTCACCTATCAACACCTTTAGGAAGAATGAAACACAAAATTTGTGATAAACTGCCAACAAACAAAAAGAATACTGCTTTTTTGATAAAAAAAGTTCTTTTTATTCCAATAGAAAGAAAACAGTTTGATTTTTTAAAATTTAACCAGGATCTTTTTGTTTGCTACGCACTGCAAGATTTTAAGAATTGCCAATATTGGGGAAAACATTATGTTTAGATATATTCAATTCTAGTTAAGGAAGAGTATCAGTCTTGACCTTTTCACAAATTTAATTTGAAAATGAGGACAATGATGCAGTAATTTGGAACTTGCATAGAAAATTTACCAAAAAAATTCACCTTTCTCTCTCTCTGTCTATACATCTGTATATCTATACATCTATTCATCTACCTTTGTGCTATCAGCATTGAGTGATTGTTCAAAAACACTGTTTGACTTCTTTTCAGAGATACTTGAATTTATCTGATTTTGAGCTAGTAGGTAATTTTTTTTATCAGCTAAATTTGTGGTAGGGTTACCCTAGACGGCTGCTAAATCCACACATTCACTCTCTCAATTCCCACACCTCTACCCCCAGCAGGACAAGGGGAGAGTAGAACCAAGAAAATGTGTGTATTGAGATAAAACTACAAGGGAAGGGAAGGGAAGGGAAGTAGAATCTAGTATAAACATTCAGGAAGGTTATTTTGCTTTCTAGGTTCACAGACTAAAACAAACTAACAAAAAAACCCCAGCAGCCCATATCTGAAATTAAATCTCTGCTGGGACACACAGGATATTTCAATATACTTTGATCAACATTTCTAAATGGATTTGATCTTAGAGGTCTTTTCCAACCTTAACAATTCTATCATTCTATGATTGTAAATATTCAGTTTGTCTAAGGGTGGAAAATTATTTCCTAATTTTTCTCTTCAAGGAAAATGTTGATATACAAAAATCTAAATGCAGTCTTTAGGTGAAGACCACTACTTTGTAAGTAGATATTCTTATCCCCTAGATATGTGACTGCTTTTAAGCAATTTCCTTTTGAGGTGCCAAGCATTGGAAATTCACAGTCTTGATGAACTTAAGCAGAAATTATGAACATTCACATCTTCAATTGCCTTTTTGGTGGCTGTCAGCCCTCACTTTTATTATAAATGATGGCTCTTCGCTGTCTGATCCTGTGATCTTTTAAAAGTCATGATCTGAGATATTCAGGTGAAAATATCTGCAATTCCAGTGCAGTTGCAAATTATTATTAATGTTTTAAATAATATTAAATACAGGAATTAACCAAAAAAATTGCAATCAAATTACTTTAAAACATTGGAAGGTTTGTGGAGGCTTGGAGTTTTTTTCAATTTAAAAGGACAGAAGAACATCTCATTTTATGGACTCCTGTATAAAGCAATTAATGATGTTTTGGAGGACAATATGACCTGAAAATATAATGTTTAACCTTGCTGCCTTTCATTTTTAGAAAAAAACTCCAAATTCTTACAAATTCTTAATTGTCCTTTCCTGCAGTATTACTGTATAAAAAAAATCTTGGGCATTGAAATAGATTTTATTTATATATTTATTTATATATTAAGCTTGTGAACTTTTAAAAAAAATTCTCCTACTACTGACAATTTTCAAATATGCTGTACCTATAAAGGTAAATTCAGCCTACTTTCTGTTTTCTTCTCTAAAAGAACACTCTTTCAAAAGGAAATCAGAAAAACTAGTAGACACCTTTGCAAATATTAAGCTTTTGTAGTTTGCTGATGAACTACATATGCTATCAAACCTGTCATTGTATTAGGAAGGGGAAAAAATAACTGTATAGATATGTTCAAAATAACTAGGCTTAAGAACATTTGAGTGAGGTTGTATAGCTTAAACACTAAGACAAGGTTTTGATTTCTCTTTTGAATTGATAATCCAAATTCTAATATATTATTAATGTTCATCAAGCCAGTTAATTGTGCTGTTGGATTTTTACAATATTGTGTATCCCTATGAAAGAATTTATGAAACTGGAGAAAATAAAAATTTTTCATTATATGTTATTATATAGAAATTTTTGTAATGGGACCTTATCCAAATTGTAGTCTTAACAGATGGGATCTTGTTGGGGTTCCACATATTTAGTTATTTAGGACTTTAGTAAACAGTGATTTTATCCAGTCTGTGATTGGAACAGATGTGATCTTATCAGGGTTCCACTTTTTTTCAGGAGCATAAAATTGCCATGATTTGCTGTACAGTGCTATAGTTTACTTTTTGTGCTTTTAGAACCAGAGTCCTTTTTAGCCAGAATTTGCCCTTGGGTCCCAAAAACATCATAATAGGGAGTTAATGTTTTATTCTCTATTAATCCCATTAAATCCTTTTAATATTAGAGCATGTGTTGCTTTATAGCATTAACTAGTGTCTTGCACTCAACAGTATTTTCACAGTTTATGACACTGCTTAGGGCATTAACAAACAGCTGTTTGAATTAAATGAGCAGTTAAGGACCCTGTTCATTAACTCAAAAGTTTCATGTATTTTTAATTCCTTAAATCTAATGGTATTATCACCCTCCAAGAAATCTATCTTTGATTATAATTTGCTGTGACCAGTATCAGTTTGGGTGAGATGAGAGAGTTATTTTTTGACTGTAAACTTTATCAGTGGTGAACATCTCCAGTGAATCTGAACAGTCTTCTAACACTTTTAATCTTTCGGGATATAAAACTTTTAAAGTTGTTTACAGCAGTTGTGTTAAGATTTCTTCCAATTTTGTTTACTGATGACTTCATTTAGCTAATGTAAAGAGGCAGTTGGAACAGAATTATTTGCATTTGAAATGGTGCTATCAGAGGTTTTTGCCTGACTCAAAAAAAAAAAAGAAAAAGAAAAAGAAAAAGTAAATTGTGTTTGGACAGTGACAGAGCATCTAATGCAGTTGTATGTATGTGGACACGGGCACTTCACACTTTATACAAGACAGATTTGTAAGTCTTTATTCTACTTAGAGTATAAGTGGTTTAACTTTTCATTGTAACATAGATTCTGTGTGGTCTTTATTATGAGACAGCAAAGATACATTTTGAACTGAGGCTAATTTTGTTGTTGCCTGATGTCAGTTAGAAATAAATCCTTCATATTATAAACGTGTTTGTATGTTCATGTACACATAGATACTCAAGACTAACATTGCTTTAGTACATCTCTGTAGTGTATTTTAGAAATATCCACTTAAGCTCAAATTCTATTTGTTCAATTGGATTACTCATATCCACTAATTTAAACATGTGCCCACGCATCTGTGGGACTTCAAACCGTTTGTCAACTGTTCATACCATTTTAGTTCTTTAAAATGTTCCTGATTGTTTAGCTCCAGAAACCCAAAAATTCCTAATCAAGCCTTCACTGAAAAGAAAATAATTCAGACATGAAACACTTCACACTAGATTTTAATACTTTTTTATTGTTTACTCAGCCCTCACCTCACAGAGCACCTGTAAAACACACTCAGCTTTAAGCACGATAAAGCTTTCTAAAAGAGAACAGTAGTATTTTTTAGTTCAGTATTTTTTTTCACTCCAACATATATTTTAACACTTTTCTTCACACTAGGGCAAAAGACTGAGATACAAGCGAGACCCTGAAACAGTTTGCCCTGAGCAGCTGTGAATGCCCCGTCCCTGGAACGTTCAAGGCCAGGCTGGATCCGGCTTTGAACAACCTGATCTAGTGAAAGGTGTCCCTGCCCATGCAGAGGGGTTGGAACTAGATCTTCAAAGGCCCCTTTCAACCAAAGCCATTCTGTGGTTCTTCCATAATCTGTTTCGTGGTGCAGACAGTATGGACTCTCTGCAATAACTGAAGCTGTGCTGCTTCTTGAAAATACCAAAACAACCAGGAATGTGTACCACACAGTGATGAATCAACTCCTCCAGTTTCTGTATTTCAGTTTTCTACATTCAATCCAACTATTCATATTCATGTGAAACTCTAAAAAAATTATCCTTTTACTTAGGATAATGTCTCTATAATTACCCTTAGCATAACTATTCTTAATAAGAAGTATCCTGAGGATACTTCTACCTTAACCTCTACAAAGATGATTCTCCTCTTGCCATTATTCTTTCTGTGACGTTCTTCCGCAATCCTTGGTAAGTGTACCTCTCCTCAGGAGAATTCCCAGGACATTTGAATGCAGCTTCAAGGTGTACTTTCTAACAGCTAAATCACTCAATGGAGTTATCATTGCAGATTGCAGCTGCAAAGGCCGGGGTGTTCATAGACAGTGAAGGACTGTCCAAGGGATCTTGTCATAACAATGATGCAAACAGGGAATAAATTGTCTGTAATACAAAACTCTTCAGTCCATCTTTAACCTTAAACATTGGGTTTGGGTTCTTTTTACCATACGAATTGTAATAGACTATGTTAAGAAATAAAAGTAAGACTTGATGTTCTTAAAAGGAGTTTGCATACTAATAATTTTGGGATATGGAAATTTTCAACCAAGAAATGTCCTCTAGTTTTCCCAGGGGAGGTTTAGTTTGGATATTTTTTTTAAATAAATATTTTAAGTAAAATTTTTTTCACTGAAACTGTTGATAAACATTGGAATGTGTTGCTCAGGGATGTGGGTGAGTCCCCATCCCTGAAGGCATTTAAGAGATGTGCAGATGTGGCACTTGGGGATGTGGTTTAACTGGTGGGCTTGGCAGTGCTGGGTTAACAGTTTGACTCAATGGTCTTAAAGGTCTTTCCTTATGTAAATGATTCTACGAATCTGTGTAGAAGATCAGTGAGAATATCTAGATTTTCTCCATGTTGAGACAACTGATCTAAATAATAGATTTCTTCTCTGCCCACATGACTTAGAAGGGGTTTTTTAGAGGGCATTTTTTTCTTTCAAAGACAATTTACAGGGTGCCAGATTGCCAAACAGACCTCTGTAGGTCTTGAGTCCCTTTCTTTTTCTCATTAGAATGGATACCACACAGAGAAGCACCAGTAATTCTAGTCACCCATTCCTGTGAAGGCTGCCATGCACGCAATTCAAATTGTAGTTGTTGTTGGAAAGGTCAGCCATGAGTTACAGGTAGTTTCAACTTGTCTAGCTCTTCTTTTCTGAAGTAAAACAAATTATTCAAAATGAGCATATCAACATGTTGTACTTCCATAAAGAAACCTCCTAGCCAAGTACATTAAAAGGCTTATTTAAGATTTATGCATAAAGTATACAGTTTCATTCCTGCATCCACACCAGTGCGATGCATCCCTCAAATTAAAAAATGCTGAGCACTGATTACTATGTAAAATCTGCTTGATTTTTGAAGAATGTACACAAAGGAGGAGAGGTTGAATCTCTCACTGAGTATCACAATCATTGTGTTACGTTTGAACTTTAAGAGAGCGTGAGGTGAATGTTATAAAATGAATTTATTAAAAAATGAATGTTTATTGGAAATATATTTTATTGAGCTTCCCCATTTTATCTTTAGCTAGAATAAGGAAGAGTCATGTAGACAGAATAAAAAAATTGTGATGAGACCTTATTAGACATTTTCACTAGGAAACTTGAAGGAAAAAATGTATTTCATTACTGGCATTACTATGATGTACTAGATCCTGTCACCATGAATAGAATGAGTGTTATAGACTAGAAATGGAAAATTCACACTGAGGGAAAGATAAATCTTCCATGGAGTCCAGAAAGTTGATCAACTTAAACAAAAGAATTGAGGAAAGTGCAGTTTTAAAGGCACATTGATCGTGGGAGAAGATGGAGAGACTAAATTTGCCAGCCTTCTAAAGTAGCTGAGATAGCCACTATCCATGTGGACATGTGGAATCTAGAACTGCCATCAAGACACAGATTTAGCCTATTTTTATTTTCCTTAAGAGCAGCACTTTTCTCTACATCCAGAATTTTTCTGTAGAATTTTAGCTTTCTGGTCAATATCATTACGGATCCATTTCTAGGCCAACCCATGAGCAGATCTCAATTTGTTCTGTTTACTGTAGTGGCTTTTGAGATAACAGTCACTTTTAGCTACAAGAGTGATTGAACTCAAAATTATTGCCCTGAAGTACTGATAATGAATTTTCCTAACATGAAATAAGGTTAAGAACTGGGGATTTTTGTACTGAAGATTAAATCTAGAAGGAAAAACCCAAACAACAAACCCTGTTGTTCTGCAGGTCTGTTCAGCTTTTTTTGCAATGCAAGGAAGAATTTTGGCAGATTTTGGAGTTCTGTGAATTCTTACAGTCCATAGCTAATTTATTAGCTTTGCATCTAATACTGAATTCTGTGTTTTTGGAATTATGAAATGAAAGCTTTGTTCTTTCAAAATAATATTATCCATAATACCAAAATCGTGGGAGAATTGGACCTTTCATCTAAATGAATCAGTAAAATAGCCATTTTCTAAGTTCTTCAAGCTGGACACTCAAACATTTCTGGCATATAAACACTTGGTTCTGTAGCACTCAGTGTTAATTACCAACACCTATACAAGTCTTTATATGGATTTCTCCCTATCTGGGTATTAATATAAGTCTGAGTGTCAGGACAACTGAGAATACAAACACCTATATGTGCTATCTCAAAAGATGTCCTTTCCTGGAATAACAAGATCCTTGTCTAGCTGTTACCTGAGGAGGATGTGGTATTACTAGGTGGTAGGGAGAGCTTGGTAGTGTAAAAGCTTTTGCTCTGCCTGGTGACTGATCGTCTCAATGTCTCTCCCTTCCCATATAGATAAAAGACGTGCTGGGAGAATACCAGACTTCTTTTTTTTTAAAAAGGCATGGTTGAAAATATCCTGTCTTAGTTGGCATATTGGGTCAGTCTACACCATATACAACTCACAGGCCCATAGTCGTGAATCTAGGACTGTCAGTACTTCAAGAAAAGACATTTTCAATTCATGATGGGGACGTTTTCAGGTCTTGGGATTCAGCCAGAATTCCATAGTCTCCTCGGTCAAATTCACCTGTAACAAACTCAATCTTTGAAGATATTTAAATGCACAATTTGTAGATATGTAAACAACAGAAGGCAGGAGAAAACAACATGATTTAAACTACATTTTATATTCCTTTAAATCTTTCTTGAAGATCTCTGTTAACACTTTTTTAATATTTTGGATTTTTTCTACTGACAGGAGAAGGAGACTGTTCTGGAAGACCTTGGAGCTTAAGGGTTCATTTATTCATTGTACATTTTGAGATGGACAGAAAAGTGTATTCATAGCAAATGGAATTCTATAGAGAAATTCCTTATAAAAAGGTCCTCCAAAAGAAAAGGAGAGCATCTCTTTAAAAAGACTGGGAAAAAAATAAAAATCTACAGTGTACATGTCCTTATTAAATATTGTTTAATAAAGTTCTGAACTGCAGAAGAAGAATAATTAAAATCAGTAAAAGCAAATATCGTCTGTTGCAAATGAGACTGTGTGCTAATAAAATTGGTACCAGGCATCTGTTCTGACTCCAATGGATTTTCAATGCATTTCTGTCCTCTATTTCTCATGTCAAGCTGTAACAGGAAAACAGATGTTTAAGTGTCCACTCCACCTCCCACCTACATTTTAATAAGAATTTCTAGATTTCGTGGGAAAACTAAATTTTTTTCCATCTTGACTGCAAATAATAACATATTCAGGACTGGATTTTTTTCAGGTGAAATGTAGCCTGCTTTAGGAGCAAGTCTAGCCCTAATACATGTCAGTATGACAGAGATTCTTTGCAGTGACAAAACTCTCTAAACAAATATGTAATTTTCCTACCAATAATTTGCTTCTATTATAAAAACTTACTCTTTCAAAATAAAAAGCAACTCTATATCACTGTCTTTCCATAAGGACATATTTCCTGTTCTCAGTCATATCACTTTTGTATTTCTGTGATACAGGTCTTCCAGCATCAACCTTGAGGCCAGGGTAATTTTTCATAATGCAAAACTAGTTATAATATCGCTCACAGAAAATCATTCTTCCTTCATCTTACTTGTGCAAAGAGCTGGTCTATTTGATTTGACAACCTATGCTGATGTTTATCTTGGAACAGAAATTCTGCACTCATTGTTTACTTCACCAGATCTCCTGGGGATTATACTGCATGCTGTTCCCCTCAAAATGGGTGTATAATGAGGAAAATAATGTCTGCTTACTAGTAATTATTAGAGTTAGTATATATTGGCTCTGAGGATGCACACATCCCATCCTTTTATCCATCTCTTTAGAGTCCTCTAGATTCTGCTGATTAGTAGAAGGACATAAGACTGTCCAGATTACTTAGCCCATTTGTGTCTATTGCTGGAAACAGTGAGGAGATGCACGTCTTCAGCTCACTCCTTGCAGAACAAGGGCAAATCCTTAGAGCTGTGGGTCTGCAGAGCAGCAGTTTGGAGGCACAATTATTGCTTACCTATGTAAGCTACACATCAAAAGATGTTTTTCCTGTCAGAGTTTGAGCATTTCGAACTGGCACCTGGGTTTTCTGTTTCCTGACAGTTTGCTTGTAACAAAGCCCTTTTTACATAGCACATGTGAAAAGCAATGAAGACACACCTCACAATGCTGTTTATATTCCTGCTGACAGTAGAAGCTTACTCCAGAAAGAGAAAGTCTGAATAAGATGAACAACACCATTCCTTTGTAAAGTAACAAATTCAGTCCCAAAGTGATGCAAGCCAAGAAAATGTCCTTTGTATGAACAAAAAAAAAAAAAAGCCTGTCCTGTGTATGAACAAAGAAAAAAGAGGGTGGTTTTTGCAATAAGTTGATTCAAGCTTTATTCATTTTTTCATCATTGTATGTCACATTTCTTGGTTGCTAGAATGTTAAATAAGAACAATGAAAAGAGAAAAGGAAGGAGAGGACAATGGAGGAAGAACTGAAAAGCTTCAAGGGTGAATATGTAGAGCTGTATGTGTATGAAAAAAAGAAATTATTTCAGAGAGCATTTTGAGTGGTAGCTACAACATGTTAGGTGTGGTCTGATTTTATTGTTCTGCTGTTATTAGAGACTTCCTTGGCAGCCTGAACAGTATATTTTAAGCAAAAGTTTTATTAGAATATTAAGTGACTAATCCCTCCTTTCCCCCAAAATGGGAAGAGTGTTTTTATAAAATCTTCCTGGTTAGAGGCCATGCCATGCTGGACAGTAAGGTTCAACAGCTGTCATTATGCTGTCATTAGCCAGACATTTGTTATCAATGAAATGCTGCAGAACTATTGTTCCAAGGCTGTTGCTTTAAAATCATACTGCATTGTAGTTTGTTGGAGGGTAGTAGCACTTGTTAATTTGATCAAGGCTGAAGTTTACGGAGGATAAAGTAAACAATGCAAACTGCAGACACCATCAGTTTCCTATGGGCAGTGAAGTGTAGTTTGTTCCATTTACACTTCACAACAACATCTGATGGGCTTTGTCAGTGCTGCACAGAGTAATTAAACCTGAAATCAATAGCAGGCATTTGTCATGTTTACAGCCGCTCTTTCTGCTGGGTTAAACTCATCAGTTTAGTGCCGTTCTGTTTTACTGCAGAGACACGCTCCATTATTTCTTCAGGTACAGTTGAGATATTCAGTTACATGCCCAATAGTTTGAATACGACAGTAAGATTAAAAGGGGTGGGCAAATGGACAGGTTTTGTAATTTATTCACTGATTTCCTTAAACAGCATTGGAGTTCCACTCTCTTCCACCTACCCTTTATGGAACCTTTTACGCCCTGGGATAATACATTCCCATTCCCATTGTGCAATGGTGGTGGTGAAGGCAGCACTAAAATTGCATGGAAGTTGACACAGACTATAGCTTCAGTCCAGTCCCAGGACACTGCGCTGAGCAAGGAAAAATGAACTAGTGTACCAGTTTCATGAGAGCCATTCCAAGCTCTGCACATTTACCATGTAGAGGTGTTACATGATTTTAATGTGAGCTCTAGTAGTCCATGTTGGGAACAGTCCCTGTCTAGTGGTGTCTGGTAATCTTCTTATTGTTGCTTTACAGATAGCTTTGACATAGTGGGATATTATGCATGTCTAGGCCTTTGCTGGAATGTTAATAGTAAGAGTGAAGTTTTGACAGATTGGATGTGCGATTAATCTTACACTGGAGCAGTGATTCTATATTGCTAATGGCTGAAATGCTTACAAACTGCATTAAAGATTGGTAGAGTTTTGGGATTTTTAAAATCAGTTTCAAATCCCAGTACTTACATTTAAGACTGTTTAAATATTTACAAGCTGATTTTTCCAGAGCATCAGAAAAGGTTCCCTAAAGATTTTTTTACAAGTAATATTTAGATCAGTGACAGGCAACTATTTCAATTACAATGATCTTACACATACAGCATTTTCACCTCAAATGATTCCAAACTGCTTTACAAACTGTCGCAATTTATACACAGCTTGCTTTATCCACTGCTGAAGAGCAACCACCCTGGGTGAAACACAACAACTATTCAACACTGCACTGTGGCTTGGGACTGGAAATTAAGGATCTCTCTGTATTTGTAATTGCAGTGGGAAATTAGGTAGGCTGAATGTAATTACCTGAGCTGGAATTTGGCCAGCAGACTGAAGTTAACACACCTACTCTTCAGAAGAGTTCCCTGGGATTGCTAATGACCAGTTTGGGTTAGACCTTCCATTTATATCTCATCCAAAAGAAAACTCCTGCAGGAATACACCGGGTTTGTACATACCTATTGCATTGATGGAAAGGAGATAACAGAGTTGGCATGTGATCGTATCACAGTGTGACCTGTGCTTGGGATTAGCAGTTACAAAGCTCAGAAAATATATTATCCAGTTAACATTTTTATTTTTCTTTTTTTGAATTTGGTGGGTGAGAAAGCTAAGTAAAGTACTGTAAATGAAGCTATGTATAATGCAGGGATTACAGAATATTTACATATTTATAAGGCCTTCTGTGAGAAACATATCTTTCTTACAGTGTTGGTTGAGGGCTAGAAAATATTAGATTTACTTTATTGTCCTCATTATATTTCTTTTTATTATCCACGTAGAATGAGGAGCTTTATATTAAGGCCATTTTGTATAGTGTATTTCAATGTGTGTAACAGGCACCTATAGAGGCTAAATCTAAATTGGTATCTGGAATAGTTATGTGTGGTCAATCTTGATGTGAGTTATTAACTAAAATCCTCTAAAAAGTCATCTAAAAAGAGGATGTGTGATACTAGTTGATCTTTCAAAAGCAGAAAGGGTTTTGTGAGTCAAGGATGTCTTTTGCCTATAGTAGTCTTTTTAAATATATTTCTTTTAGACTTTCTTACTCACTTCTACTCCCTTTCCTCAAAGGTAGCTGTTTTTCTCAAGTGTTACTGGAAAAGAACTGAGGACAAGAGGCATATAGGGATTCTTACGTCATAACATGTGACATAATGCTGTACATTGTGTTCCTTAAAAGTTCCAGACATGTAGTGGTCCCCCAGGTGTGTAGACTTTCAAAAACAATGTATTCTGTGGATTACAAATATTTGCTGTCCTTTCTCTGAAGTTCACATGAAATTAACTGAAATGGTCCCACTGAATTGCAGAGAAAAACCAGTTCTGTGTATTTTCAATAGTTAAATAAAATATGAGATAACAGCAAGAAACAGTTTGGAAATAGCAAACCTGAGCACACCATCTTCATTAGGTAGCAAACATAGCTCCAGAATAAATCAGAAGAGTTCTAATGCTATGTTAGGAATAAGGCATTAGACAATTCCTTAGCTGTATGGAAAAAAATGAACAAATAAGTTATAATTTTGTTACTGAAGTTTCACCATGTAATTTTTTTTATTATATAAATATATTTTCCTTATACATTTGCACAGCAGCAGCATATAATATAAACTATATTCTCTAAGACATGTTCAATGCCAGTATCCCCTGGCATCAGTTTTTACGTGGTCAAATATAAGAATTCTATTAATGTAAGAAATCTCTTACTCCCCCCCCCCCCCCCCAACTATTATAAATAATATACTATACTGATACATTCTCTCTCACCTGTTTGAGGGAGGTGACATGAGATTTTGGCCATTAATTCAACAAACTTTGAAAGAACTGCACTGTAGTACTGAACAACCTAATATTTTGGTCATCAGCCTTTTGTCCAGAGAGAAAAACAGGAGGAACTAAAGTCCAAGAGGAGCAGCCAGATGGATCAGCATCTTGGTGAAGGTTAGTGTGTTTGTATGAATGGCAATCCTCATTTTTATCACAGTGCTACTGAACATGGCAGTAGAATCTTTTCCCCCTGAGACACAGAAGAGCTAGTTCTTCCAAAGTCAGTGAAGTTTAGCTCCTGTTGGAGTCATCTGAGACAGCTTCCTGATAAGGAATGAGGGGATAAACCCCTCCAGACCTTTGTGACTCAGCTACCACAGATTATGTTCTTTCCAGATAGGAAGTAGCTGTCCTACACTTTTTCTTACTTCCTTACTTTTGCTTTAGTCACAGAGTTGGTATTTCCATTTGCCTTTCCATATTTCATACCTGTAAACTGGGAGTGTTTTCCACCTTGACATTCAGGGAATTTGCTATTGTAGAGGGAGAACTAAACTCCTAAGATGGTGTGCAAAATGGTTCATATTAATTGCTGATGTGGGCATGGCCTTCTCTGTCTGAATACATAAACTGAATATGAAATTTGTCAAGGTGTCTTGTCAACCCCTGAAACACAGCCTTTTGCTGCCACTGGAATGTGCCCATCAGAGCTGAAGCTGTATCAGTGGCTTTGCTAAAAATGCCTCCATTCTTAATGTCTCCTGAAGCTTTATCTATATTCTTATCAACCACTGCAGTAATACAGAGGAAGACTCAAAGCTAATGCAGCATGTGATAGAGTGATTCTATTTGCTTCAAGAACTCAGCAACTGCTCCTGTGATGATTGTGGATATGGGAACTTACTGCTTGGAGCATGCACATTACAAATACGTACATCACTCAGAGAAAGGTACCACTTTCTGATCACTGAAGTTCTTCAGGTTTTGTAATCCACATATAAATTATTCTTATCCTTATATCCATCCTTCCCTGTCCTTGAACAATCGCCTTTTTTTCCTCGGGATTCTGTAGTAGAGGACAAAATGACATTGTGTAGCTCCCTTTGCCCATTTATGAGCTGACCATGTTCTCGTGACACTTGTGACACTGAGAGAGAAATCTTCTTTAGTTGTGACAGCACATCCAGACACAGACAAGGGTAAAAGTACATTTAGGAGGTATTTCACAAAAAGCTTGCTGACAGTTGTCTTTTTTTTGTCCTGGTTTTGATTCTGAAATTATTTGTAGAACATGCTGGTTTGTGCATTTGGGTTTAACCTTCCTAAAATTCACTTTTGGCTTATCCTAAACACAGAATGTAACTTCTTTCTCAGTGACCACGTCTGTAATTTTGGTCATGTTAACTACATTGAAATTACAAGATCAAATTAGGCTGGGTTACTCTTTTTATGTAGAACAAGTACAATTGTACCATTACTGTCGAACATGCCATTTCTGAAATGAAAGAGCAGTGCTAAAAACCAAAACAGCTGCAGAAAAGGAGGGACTTTGTTGACTTCATTATCAGAAAAATCAGCTGGCTTTACAATTACTGTTACATTACTACATCAAATATATCCTGAAGTCCAGTGACAGGCTGAGCAGGCTATTTATTATATAAATACTTTCTATAATATAAACACAAATAAAATTGTAATATACATTATCTCTAGAAACAAAAATAAAATGTATCTCATTATTTAAATAATTTCTGAACTGCTGTTTGGTGTAATAAGTAAAAAATGTAGAAAAGATGTAGAAAAAACTACAGATTTCACACATCTGCTGAGTTCATAAGATTCTGTGAAATTCTAATGAGGAAAAAATGATGCATTCAGTTTAAAATATTTGCCAGAGTTGTCCTAGTTTTTTTGTAAGAGTTACTGTAAAATGCTACTCTGATTGGAAAAGTTCCTGGGGAATATACTTTTACCATTATGTGGGAAAATATTTTTCTTTTCTGAGCATTACCAGTTTTTTAAAATGAGTGTTTAATAAAGAAACCTCACTATTAATTCTGTAACAATCCCATGTAAGTAGTTTGCATAAAATGTTGCAATTTACATAAACTATTATTATATTTCCATTTTACACAGTTACTGCACTAGATTTTATGAGACCATTTATGATTTGAAGTTTGGCTTCTTTGAGGCTTAATTTGAATGGTTACATATGCTGTACAGTGAATATCCAGCAGAAGTTGTTATAATCTTCTGTCTCCTAGTGTTTGTTCTCTGATACTGGTATTTCTTGGCTTTTTTTTTTTCCTCCAGTGAAAAAAAGTTGGGGCCATCTTAACAGTTATGTTGTAGGTTTTAGACAGAGAAGGTTTGCATAAAAAGACAGATTTCACCCTAAAGAAGACAACTGAAAACTCCTAATTTCTGTTTCTTGGAATTTCTGTCAAGGACTCTCTGTAGGGTACGGAAATGAGAATAAGATAATCTCTCAGGTTTCCTGTTAGCAAGATTTTAGTATGGTAGAGAGCATAATAGAACAACATATTTGCAGAACATTATTGTACAGACAGTTGCAATACTGCATTGACAGAGAGCTGAACCCTGCTGTTACTGATGTATTTTACGTAAAATGCAGACCTGTTCTAGCTGAATAACTAAAGATCTGGCATACTTTTAGATTATAGTTATGATATATTCCATGTTTATAATTTAACTTCCATAATTTTTAAGGATACAGGATGCTTCTGAGGTTTTTATTGAGAAAGGTGATGGAGTTGACAGAAAAAGTAATTTTAATTTTTAAAACTGTCCATTGATAAAAATTAGGTTTTGTTCAATTTTTCCTTATATGTTTGTTTTTGATTAGTGAAGGTTTCCTAAACCATCTTTTTTTTCAAAATTTTAAAGCTGTTTATTCTAGCTGGAGTAGAGAGCAGCAGAGATGTACAGAACTGACATTAGCTAAAATGCTCTCCTACAAAATTTCATTTAGAACATAGCTTTAGAAAAAAATAGCAATGTTGATTTCCCTCAGGAGATTAGTCAGTGGTAATAATTTTTCAAAGAATTATGAAAATTTCTGCATTCAAAGTCTTAAAGCTGATCTCTCTAACTGTGTAGAAATTTAAAAGAATTAACTTCAAAACCAGAATTAAATGCTATTATGTTCGTGGTTGACTACAGTGTTTGTAAAAATAAAATATATTATTCTGTAAAATCAATTCAATTAATGAAGCAACAAAATATTTTATAACTTCCAATGAATTCCATAAAAAATTAAACAAACTATCTTTATTTGTGTCTTTCTGTCACTTCAGAGGCAATGTAGTCATGTGGGAGGTGTGTGTAAGTAATAGATATTGTGTTGAATATAAATGTTTGCTTTTTTGATACCTTTCTCACTTTAATTTTTACAGCTGTGCAACCGAAAGAACATTTGGTTTTGCATCAGCTTCAGAATAAAAAGGTTTATTTTTTATTTGGTTCATCTACTCTGCATAGTGCCGTTATTGCAAAAAATCTTAGTCTGTAATGACAAAAAGAAAGTCTGTATCTAATGATCTTACTGCAAGTAATTAGCCTTTTCCCCTAAAGATGTAGATTTGTCCATTCCTAAATATATGAGAATGAAGAGCCTTTATAAACCTTTAGCAGTTCATAGCAACAGAAATAAATGGATCTTCCCATGCAGTTTTTTCTTTTCCAGAATAACATTGCAAGTGAAGTTCTCTGTCATAACATGCTCTAAAAATATTGACAGGTATATATAATCAAGCTGTGATGATATAGAAGAAAAATTAATGATGCAATAATAGGCAAATAAGTTTGTGTTTAACAGTCTAAAACTATGTTATGCAGAAAACAATAATGAAATCGTAAACTCTTTTTTTTCCCTCTTCAGACAAAGCTTATAAACCTGAGTATGGAGAAGCATGTAGGATTGGAGAATTTCTTAATTCTGTGTAATTTCAAAATTATTTTTATACTCATATCAACTTTAACTTAAGTTTTAATACTGAATTGCATTCCATTCTATTTCTAGATTGACTTTAGTCCAAACAAGTAGCTTTTGCTTTCTGCATGGAAAAGTTGGCCACAATGAATCTAAATTCAGTGTTAATGTTTTAGATTATAGAACACACTTTGGAGGAACATTTCTATATTTATTTTTTTCCCACATTATTCTCAATTAACATAAACGTTGGTTTTAAAACAAATGTATCAAAAAAAAAGGTAAGCACCTGTTGTGATATAGTGGCATTTTGCTACCAACTGCATAACTCTAAAGGATTTTCTCTTTATATTTTCTGGGTTTTGTATGATTGATATTTTCTTCCACTACCATTCAAAACCAATGGATTGGATGAGATCCTCTTCAATCAATCCCTGACTTACTGGCACTGTGTATTATAACAATTGTTTACAATTAACTTATAATAAAATCTCTTAAAATTACTCTTTTCCATAGTTAGTATCACTTTTCCATAGTTAGCATCAAACCAGAGGTGTTTCCTCTTCCTTTTTGTTTTATAGTCTGTTGTCATTCATGTTTTCTGCAAGAGCAGTATTATTTATTCCATTCCTTTTTGTCTTTGAACTGTAACTTGTGTTCTGCTTGCTTTAATACCTCCTTATTTTTCATTTCTGTGGAGTTACTAATTCAATTCTATGCCTTCTGAAGCTTTATTCCTGACGCAACTGGAGTCAGTGACCCCTGCTACCTGAAGGCGTCGTGCTAGTACTTCCAGTTCAGTGCTTTGATACCGATCTGTTTCCATGATATCAAGAAAGAAAAGAACTGTGACTTAAGTGACATATCTAGGTTGCCGCCAGCAAATCTATACTGAGCCCTAACACAACCATGGCATCAGCTATCATGAAGATCTCCACATCAGTTTGTTTTCTTTATCTTCTTATATTATGCCAATTCTTTAGTCTTCTTCCCAACACAATTTTACTTTTTTTTCAGGAATTTTTGAAGGTAATTATCAAAACCTTGACATTCATCTCATATTGGCTCAAGACTTAGGAACTTGCTGGTCTCCTGCACGTCCTTCGCATTCACCTATACATAGTGTATATATGTTTAACAGTATAAGCAGTGCCATATTCTGGTCTTGCAAAATGAAAACAAAAAATATCCAGTTGCTTTCTAAACATCTTGACTATTCCTTTATTTCTGCTGAACATCTGTGCTCATGCCTGATCATAAAATTGAGGTAGAGGCAAAATTTTAGTCCTATACCAAGCTCTCCCCCAACCTTGACTCTTTCCATTAAAAAAAATGTATTTGTCTCCTCTCCACAACAGAATTAGTTAACTGTCAAGCAGAACTATTGTGGTACATTTCTATTCAGCGGGGCATTGATAATTCAAATTTTGATAGATATCAGATAGATATCAAGTCTTATGTTCTGAAGGGCAGCTTGCTCTTCTATCACATGTAGCTGTTGACAGACTACTGATGTTGGAGCATATGCAAAAGTCTCTGGAGTTTCATTGAAACCATTAGAAGTATTCCAGAACAGACACTTCTTGACTTTCAAAGAGTTTAGATTCTACAAAGTAAGTTTCCCCTGTAGTCAGTGTTTCTTAATTGCATGTAACAGTAGGACTAAGAATATATAATCAATTGTGAAATCTGTTTTGATCTTTCTTTAACAGTGATGAATTTAATATACTGCTGTTTAGCCAGAACCCTTTCTGGTTATTTTTTAGATGTTTTAATCACAGGTTGAGTCCCCAGAATTCAGTCAGCAAGAGCAAGCAGATCATCATTAGGTAAAATGTACACGTGTTTCTGATTCTCTGTTTTACAATTTGAAGGTAGACACCTTTATTGGGAAGAATCCAACTAGATACTTTTTTTTTTCTTTCACATCTGAAAAATTAGTGTCACTATATGTCCTGTAGGACAGACTGTTTCCTGGCCTTGCATATGTTCACTGCTTTACCAGTTCAGGCCTCTAGACTGGTAAATCCTTTTATTTCTCCAAGATTAATGCCTTTACTTCATTTCCCGGGCTCCAAAGAAGGCTGAAGTACTAAAGTACTGAAGTATTTCTAGTACTTCAAATTGTTGCATCCTTTTATTTTTTTCTCATCTTCTGCACCAATGTAATCATGGCTAAAGGGTGCATCAACATGAAATAATAGAGCATTCAGATATTATTCTACAACCACTGAATCTTTTTATTGTCAATACAATTTAGTTCATGTGCCAAAAAATAACTTTGGAGAGGTCAAGAATATTTAATACATAAGAAAGACTGTATATGAACAAAAATATTTTTCAGCTTTGGCTGACATAAAGAATTGTATGCTGTTTTATAATATTGCGTACTATTTATTTTTGAATACTTGTAATGTTAAAGCAGACGAGTCTGTGCTTATATTTCCCTAAATTATTTTAATAGCTTTATTATTTTAGTAGCATTTTTTCATTATTATTTTAGCAGCATTTATTATTTGTATAACTCAACGTCCACATAAATTTTCTACCAAGCATTTAATGCATATCTGGTTTTATTTCCTATATTAATTCTCCATTTGAGTAATTACAAGAATGAAACATGGTTTTCTCTGAGCTGTTGGAACTGTCATTAGAGGTGCTATCAGTGAAAGGCTACTTGTAGTTACTGTTACTTCAGTTTGCAGATATGAAAAATGCAATTGTCAGAAAACATTTTATACCACATTCCTATTGCAAGAATAATTAATTTTTTCCAAATAGTCTCTAGAAAATTATTCAAAAATACTATCTCTCATTTCCTCTGTCAATCTGTATATATAATTGTGTGTATTTTCTAAAATTCCTCCCAGACATAATAAAGAAAAATTCATTCCACAGATGTAAAAATATATTGTCTTTCAGATAAAGAGTTAGTGTCAGCAACTCTCAGCTATGTGGATTTTTTTTTCATTGGCTGAGGATACACGGGAATACCTGTCTCAGCTCAGAGACCATCAAAATCTGTATTAGATCAGTATGTAATATCAACAACATAAATCCCCTGACTCGTGTTAGAGCTTGTTCAACCAGGGCTCAGCTGTTTGCACTGTGTACCTTAAAAGGGTTGCAGTTGTAGAGATTTACTGAGTAGCTGTGTGATCCTTGGTGCATAAATTATCAAATATCAAATGCTGGTGGCATCATCAACAGAAGATCAGAAGTAAGGAGAGTGAATCACTGATTATATCATCTCAATTTCTGTTGTCTCTTTTGTGACTTGTGCAGCCCAAACTATTTCCTAACAAGCATTCATTGACCAATTGACTCTCAGACAGGAAAAACCCCAGCACCTCATGTTTACTTTAAAATAAGTTTCCTTGCCATATCTGGGACACTTGTCAACTCTATTACAATGACCTTGTGGCACTTGGTATTACCATGCTTTAAACACCCTGGGAAGAAACATATTTGATATGGAACAGACACTACTGGAAAAACATTGCTAAACTACTCTGGAGATGCTCTGTCGAGTGTGAGGAAGAGCTGTATACAAACACAGGAAATTTTAAGGTAAGTTATTTTGGGGTTTGGTGTTCATATTATGAACAGGATACTTTATGCCTACAAAAGAAACCATCATTCCTGCCTGGGGAAACCAATTTCACTCCTCACAACATCAAGTTAAAGTAGTATAGCCAATTAATATAGATCCTTTAATAATTAGTTCATTGTGCTGATGTGCCTGATTGTCAAAATCAATTGTTCTTATCTTTCAAATAAAAAATTGCTGTCAGAGTGACCATTAGAAATGACAACTGACCCTGTAAACCACAGGGATTTATGTCATGTTTATAGGTATATCATTATGTGGACAAAATCATTGATCTTAAGATTTGTCTCTACAATTCTTTACATGGAACCATAAAATAATTTTTGGATCACTTGCAACACAAAGTGATTGGATTTCCTCCTAGAAATGCTATGTCCCTTTTAAATCTCTGTAAGTTTTGTGATATTCGCAAGAATTTTTACACATTAACTACACATAGTGCAAAGAAATATCATCCTTCATTTGCTTTTAATATTGCTAGTTTCACTTCATTTTTCTACTGTGTGACTGAAATTTCGTTTGAGGTAAAAGCCTCCAAGAAATTCCTCTGAATTATTGGGTATTTTCCACTGACAAAAGAAACTTCATTTGAATGCATAAATCTAGAAAATTTCTTCCCATATTTTGAATGCAAATTCCAGAATTTTTGAGGAAATCAAATGTACCAATGTACAAAGTCTCATGTACTAAAAGTCTTTGATCAAGTTTTGCTGAGAAGCAAAAAACCATGAATCTTGGTGCTTTTTATTAGTTTGCGAGTTTACAGATTCAGAAGTTTGAGTGCCACAAACAAAACAAAAACAATTGTCCACTTGAATATCTTACAATCAGTTTTGAGATTTATATCCCTGTTTTCCTAGATCAGTAGAAAGAGCTGTAGTGCATATTCTGCATGTAAAATTTGGTCACAGTTTGACCATTTACCTCTTTCCTAAAGACAGAATGCTCTTAAGGACTCTTTTTCCCTGCCTACTTTCTGGGAAATCCTCTGTAGAAATGTCAGTGAGTGACAGTCCTGTATTTAAAGGATGTATGCTCTTCCCTTTCCAAACCTCAGATCTTTTTTAGAGGACTGAATTAGAGAAAAAGAACCATTTCTCTTTGTCTCAGTTGTCATAAGCTATGCAATGAAGCAATTTTGAGGACTGGACAACCAGTATAACTGTCCAGACAGACAGAGCAACTGAGTCTCATAACCTCTGAAGAAGGCTATTGTCCTCTTTGGCATGTTGTTATTCATCCTCAAAATTTTTGGACCATTTTAAATCAAACAAAATAGTAGACTCTCACTGATTTTTTAGTAAGATAAACATACTGGTGAAAATTACTACATTGCAAACTCTTCTGCCATTTCCCCATATTCCTTACGTATGTAAAAGTACTGGCATGCTGAAAACATTACTTGTTTTCAGGTATTGAATGTAAATAAATTAACATCAAGCATTCTATGTTTGTTAAGGAAACCTGAAAATGGGTTTTACTACTGTCCAAAAATTAATCAAAAAGTTAATCACATCTTCTTCAATTAATTATCCATCTTTCCTTTTATTATTTTGAGATTTCTAAAAGACATAAAGCATTTTAGTATTTTAATGATGTAGAGAGTGACAGTCTGTACAGAAAAATTTTTTACATTTAGTTGCATAACCACAACTAGGTTCTAGCCAAGGTTTTTGGAAACTTTGTATAAATACAGAAATGAAAGTGAATATGCCTTTGATTAAGACACTGCAGAGTAAAAGGTGTAAAATCATTATTAATATGCTAACTGTCTTGGGAACTCCCAAAATTTGAGTAGCTCCAAGGGATTGCTGGGGACCTGTTCAGGAATGCTACTACTTCCCTTGGATAGTTTTGTCTTTAAAAGGTGAGACACTAAATTACCACTTGGGCACAGATTCAGAAAACATACGAATCTTCAATATTATGCACTGGGACCCCAGAAGCACTCAGACTTTATTACTCCACTAATTCACAAGATTTCCTTTAGAGGTATGGGAGTTACTAAAGGATGTTGTGAATTTTACCAATGTCCCCTAGACCTCCTGGGTTGTGGGTGAACTTGTAGCTATAGTATAAGGCCGAAATATTTGTTGTTTCAGAAATGTTCCCAATATGTATTTATGTTACCTTTCCAAAGACGGCTTGAGTAGCACCAATAGGATCTTTTCATAGGGATAATATAAAAATGGTGGTTTGGACCATTTGGCAAAATTAATCTAAACTCCTTTATGCTCAAAATATATTTTTTCCACTTTAGGTATGTATCGTTTTACTTAAAGAGTTTTCTATCAAAGGGAAGAAGAGCAACAAAGAGGTAAACAGAATAACATGTAATATTCTTCTCTCAAAAACAAACCCCAAATTATAGATAATTCCTTTGTTTGGATTTTGGTGAGGCAACCAGTGGGACAGGTGGTTGCACCCCATTGCCTGTGGTACTGTTTCACTCACAGTTTCAGATTGTCAAGCCAGAGGGCTGCCCTCGCTCCTGCTGGGTCAACAGGCTCCATCCGGGGAGCAGACGATGGTGACATTTGCTCCAGCTGCTCTAGTGGTTCAGCTAGCTCTGCTTTCTGCAAGGGCACACACGGCCCTGCAAAGAGCCTTACACAGAGTCCCCTTGCACAAACCAGCCTCTTAAGCAGAATCCTCTACCTCTAAAAGCTTTTAGACTCAGACTTTTTCATCAGAAGACTTTAAAATATTGCCTTAGATTATAGCAGCCACTCATCACATGGACATTTGGGCTTAATTAGTTGGCCCAGGCTTCTACACACTGTGATCGTTGTAAACTCTCCTCCACTCTGCCTTATAATGTGCATGTGCTTTTAACAGAAATACCTCACAGATATAACTGGCAACAAAATACACAAATTTAATAAGTTTCACACTTGCTTGATGGGGGGTTTTTGTGCTCTTCTCAGCTGAATACCACTCTGTCACTAGCCATGTTGTTTTAAACATGAACTTTAAAGCTGTACGTTTAAAATATATTTGAAGAACTGTTTCGAAGTATGGAAATCAGCCATTCTGTTGTTTTATAGTGATGAAATTAAAAGTTCTGAAGGTCAAATAGGGAAATCTCAATATTCAACTAATTTAAAAGTCTACCCAGACTCCCTTTCCTCTAAGGAGTTTTTAATGGACAAATAACAAAAACTAGTACACAACTAGTTCTGTGTAAAAATCATGCAGTATCACTCATTATAATCAGAGAAAGCTCAATCAAAATCAGATTTAAAGGAATGGAATTTTTTCTTGTTACAGAAGCATACATTCCAAACAACTTCAGCTTCATCTGGTATCAGACTATGAGAGCCAAACATTTTATTAGTCTTTTAAATCAATTTAATCCAATTGGAAATATTAAAATTATTAAGAAAACACATGTGTATTTCATTGTGTCACCTTTACTAACAAGTTGGAAAATCAGAGTTAGGAAAAGTAAAATGTATGAATGAATTTGACGTATTATGGGAAATTAAGATTATAATTTCTATTCAGAAAGGTCTTCTGTAGTAAAATAGAGGATGTGTTCTTTATAGTAGTTCCTACTGTAACTATTTGCATTGTTATTTACTGCGCAAATTATTTATTAATAACATGTACCTTACTATAAATACATTCAGAAAAATCCTAACAACCTGAAATTCATTTGCAGTTTTTCCATTTGTTTCACTGGGACCACAATCTTGTCATCTATCTTTTGAAGGTGTTCATATGTGAATGATTCAGGGAAATTGTGTAAGTGACCTATAATTATATTCTCTAGAAAGGTATTTTCCAGTAAGTGTAATCAATTACATTTCTCTTTAGGCTGCTCTGGATCAAATCATTAAAGAACACGTGTGGTTATCTCAAGAATATAAAATCTTTCAAATTGACTATTAAAACATTAAAATAGATCTCACAGAACTCTATGGCAATAGTATCAGGGTAGGAGATGCTATTAGAAGTTGTCAGCAGGTAAAGTGCTAATATCCCTCATTCAATTCATTTATCACTTCCTAAAATTAATTTCTTCAATACAGCTACTTAATAACAGTAGAATACCTGCAGTAGTATCCCTCAAATTATTTTCTTCTTGGCTGTTTCACACTTCCCATATTTTCATTTTTGTTTGCTTGCTGTGGCGAAGTTTTTTCTTACTTTTACAGAGTACTTCATCTAAGGTTTTCAAAATTCAGTTTTTGACAATTCCACTTTTGCTACTGAAATGAATTTATTTTTGTGTATAAATATATTCTGCAATAATTGAAATTTATCTTACCATTACATGTAACTTCTTCATAAAACACTTTTTCTGGTAATTGTGAGTTTTATGACATTGACATTCAGATTCTGTAAGTTTTTAATTCAGAAAACAGTCAAGTGAAAATAAAAAATGGTAAAATCTAGTTTGATGATCTTTCTTGAAAGAAGTATAGTGGCTAGCTATAGTGCTTTATTCATTCATTAGATAATTTTTTTTTTAATTAACAGTGCTGTGAAACCTACATCAAGTGATATTGCAGAACTTTGTTGTGGTAATGTAATGCCAATTGACAGAAAAAATATTTTCTGGTTTTTTCTTGTGTTTATACAAAGCTGTCAAAATAAAAGCCTATCATTACCAACTGTAAGTTAAATGTACTGTTCAGGTATTTTAGTGAGGTTACTGCTTGTTTGCCTTCAATGTCTCCATTTGTGAAAATTAATATACATTTAAGTTATCAAGTTCACAGACCTTACCTTCACACCAACAATTTCAGGGAGGAATCTTTATTAACTCAGGCCCTGTGCAGGAACCATGTGATATTGATATGTCAGTCCATTTTCTAAAAGCGCGGGGCAGAAGTGTTTAAATTAATTGATTAGATGTAGAATTCAGATAATTTGCTAGTACTTTACTTTTAGCAACCCATTTTACATCTCATACCCATATTTTCATTGCTCTTTTCTTCTTACCACCATAGTCTTGCATCTTAAAATTCACTGAATTCAGTTTGCTCCTGACAAATATAAATAAGAAAATCCCTTCTGAGGTATTCTTCTTAACTATACAGTTCTTCTGTATTTCACAACAAAGCTGGGTTTAAGTCATATATTCTTAGGGATAACCATATTTGGGGAACAATTTGGAGATTTAAAACATAAAAAGCAGAAGAAGCAATTACCTATCTTTCTTCACTGGGTGAGTATAAATTATGTTCTGTTGATATGATAGCAGAGGTAATGATAGGTGTATTGAAATGTTTTCTTAAAGGGACTGGATAATAGCAGGAATTTAAGTATTTTTTTCTGGATGTAGAATTATGGTATACTCTCTTCAAGCCTCTCTACAGAGAAATTTATCTATGTAAGATTTATCAACAGGACATTTTATATCTTTGAATGTGAGAATATCTGGCTTCTCCATACTCAGAATTTAGTAGTTCTTGGTAATATTTGTGAAACAGATTTTTCTCTCAACAGTTTACCTCCTCTGGACATAGTATTGATGATATTATCATGCATCTCAGTGATGTAGTCTGAAAGCAAAAGAAAATTGCAAATGAGTTGGCATATATTGTTGTTTTCTTGCCTCTCAATTTGATTACAATAAAATAAACATAATAAAATATAGCAAAATAGAAATGCAATACCAACAGGATCTAGTTTCATCAGCATTGCTATATAATAATTTTGTATATAATAATTGCTTTTAAAGATCTTATTTATGAATAAAATGGTGATGAGGATGTTGCAATTCTATAGCATTATTATAATTAGCATTAAAATACATATATCAGGCTTGTCATAGGAATCAGTGATGGCAATGTTTAGAATTTTGGACAGTTCAGCAGTGTTATTGTAGGAAGAAGAGAAATTTTCTTTATAATATTAAATTCAGTATTACAGAGAGAACTTAATCTAATTCCTTTTTGACAACTCTTCCTTTTTTTCAATTAATAACTATTAAAATATTCCTAGCATTCTCACATAAAGAAAGTATTTAGGAACTACAACAAAAGGAAAAAACCATGCTGATGATATACACCACCTATAAAAAGAAGATACATTTTCTTCCTGGGATTTTGCTAATAAGCAAATTACAGCAGCAGCAGAAAATCAATTCGGAAGAGTGTCAAAGTAATGATTTTTCTTGGTGCTCTGTATTATATGTGCACTACTACAATGACATGAACATTCAAGAAGAAAGTGTGTTCATCCCTACTTAATTCCTGAGAAATTTCTTCCCTAAATATACAAAATTACTCAAAATTAGAAGCCAATTTTTACAAGTACTAGTGTAAAAGGCAAATTGGTTTTGGGGTTTTTTTCCCCTTTTTTTCTTTTTCTTCATTTTAACTGGAAACACACAAGACCAGGTTGCATGGGGATTTGGACAACCTGGTCTAATAGAAGATGTCCCTGCCTGTAGCAGGGGAGTTGGAACTAGATGGTCTCTAAGGTCTCTTTCAACCAAAACCATTCCATGATTCTATGATTCTAATTTTTAATTTGATCAAATATAATTCTGAACAAGTATTTCCCTGTAGTTCTTTACCTTGAGATATTCTTACCCTTATTTTTATTTTCTCAGTAGTCTACTCACTGGAAAAAACTCTGCCATTCACAAGACACTCTTCATATATCTATATCTTCCACTGATCAATGGTGTGTCTGTCATGTTGAATGTGCAATCTTCATTAAAACATGAATCATACATTTCCACTTTTCCAAGATGACTTTGGAATGAACTATAATGGACATTGATACCATCTTTAGATACACTCTATTTAGTTCCTAGTATTTCCCCAAAACATTTAGTTTTGAGAGTAAGTGTTGGGGCTTTTTTAATGGATTTGGGGGGATGATGATGATGCCTTAGGTTTTAACTTTCATATTTTTCAAATCCTGTACTGCCTAGTGTGTAACTCTGAAGTTTCTCGTAGCCTATTAACTGCTGCTCTCTCGTGCTAGGTAGACATAACAAAGCCTCTCCAGGCCTCCTCTCCAAGGACAGTCAGACCTTCCTAGGCCCAAAATGTAAACCAAAGCCTCTAAAAGGGGAGGGCAAGCTTGGGGAAATTACATCATTAACTGAAGCTTTAATTGCAGAATTAACCTTGATATGCAAATGAACCAAGCCTATAAAAGTGTGAAGAACTTGTGACCTCTCGTCCATCTTTGGGTCCATCTTGGCAAAAGCCTCTGGCTCCCCAGGGGGTACCTTTGAAGGCCCTTCAAATAAATACCTACCTTTATTTCCTTATTCTTGTCTAGTTTCTGTTTTTAGGTGGCCTCTTCAGGCATCAACGAGGGTGGGGGTTTTAATGTTGATAGCTTATTAGTTTTCACACGTGTATTTTGATGTGGCAAAATCCTGTGTGCAAAAGATTTGTAGGTTGATCATTATGTGGTAGACTTTCAGTAACAAAATCTTGTATAATAGAGCTTCTTCCCTGCAAATATATAGCAGCAGCTTCTTCTGGAAGTCTGAATGGGCTGGCATATTAGTGCCACGAATGTGATTATGCTTTAAAAACAAATCTAGTTGTTTACCGTGTCTTCCTTTTTGTACTGAATAATCTTAAAATATCTATTCCGTGGGCCAAATTTGATACTTCCAATGTATTGTGCTAATGTATTGTAGACATCAGGTTTTGTTCTTCTAGTTAAAGATCCCAAATATTGAGGCATGACATGTCTTTATAAGTTAAGGACCTATTTACTTCTATCTGTCCTTAACACTGCAAGTGTCATTGCCTCACAAAATATTGACAATTGGTTTTTTTTAACATATTTTTATAGAAAAACTGTAATTGAAACTCTAGTTACTTTAAAATGTAAGTAAAATATTCATTCTCATACTCACAACCTGGTATCTTCAGGTGGCCACATTATAGTAGTATTTTGGGGAGGGGGGTCTATTAATTCCTGTTTCTTTTTTTTTTTTTTTTTTTTTTTTACTTTCTGGATAACTGACATATTATTGCAGTAAAACATATGTAGGGTCAATTCCTGCTGAATAGTTATTAGAAACCATGATAACAAAAGTCATTACACTGCAGTTCCGTTTTGACAGTAAAATTTCTGCAACATTATCACAAATCCTCATGCATTAGTGCAATGATCCTTACTATAGTTTCATATTAGAATCAAAAGACTGCTGTAGCATGCTTGATACGAAAAGTCATGCAAGTCAAGTGAAGTTCTTTTATGGTTTTAGAGATAACATATTTTCATGTCTTTCTCATGCATGTGACTCTGAGCCCTCTTGGATATTTCTGCCATTAGTGTATTTGTCATCTGAGATATAACTGTTTTAAAATAACGTTCCTGTTATTTAGAAAGGCCAAAGACAAAGTAAACCTGACAATGGGCACATGTCAGTTCAGGCAACAAATTCCTTCTGATTGTATTGTTCCTATGAATTGACCTAACTGAAAAAAAAATACAGCTCTCATATAGAGAAAAAATAATTTCTGATTCTAAACTTTGGGTTTAGTTCACTTATCTGGAGATCATGGTTTACTTCACGTCTTCCCAAGACTAATAGTGAAAGCATAGTTAAGATTTTGGCAAAAACTCCCACCCATTCCAAATTTCTTAAAAAACTTACATGATAAACAAAACTGTCAAGGATTCAGTGTGCAAGAAATTAATACTATTATAGAAGAAATGTCATCATTTTAATCTATTTCTATATTAAATTTTTAACCAACTTTCATAACTATTTTGATTAGGGAAAGAAATGGGTAATCGAGCTGACATTTGGGTTTTGCCCATTTAACAAGACTAGATAGTAGCTAGTAAGCAAAAATGTGTAGTTTACAGAATTTTTAATTGAGGTTCTATTTGCTTTAGAGTTTTGATACTATAATATGTTGACAGAACAGCCAGTTTCATATGAAAACATGAGCTAAAAAGATGTATCTTCAATAAGCTTTTTATTATGTAAATTTCCTAAACATTCTTAGAGCTAATTACATTTAAAAAATGTAAACATCAAGTTAATGTTACAATTAAATTTGAATCAATAACTCAATAAGTTCAAATGACTCAATCAGAATATTAATGCAACAGGCAAACAAACCTAATTATTAGTTTGATAGCAAAAGGATGTTTTTGGGCTAATTTATGGAGAAGTCAGTCTCCCTTTCAGATGCATCAGCCATCTCAGTGGCTAATCAGGTCACAGTTTTGATGCATAGGACAGCTGTTCTGCAGTCACAGAATGCAGTGTAGTCTGTAGGACTTCAGTGTTAGTTCAATCCTAGTGTCTCCCAGAAGGAGTGAAGTCTCCTTTCTTTGGTTTGGGATTTTTTTTCTAAAATACTGTTGAAATTTTATAATTCAGTTAGGCGTTTCATTTGAAAATTGAGCGTTCCCTAATGCCTGGGGAATAAAGATGATGGAAAATTGCTTTTTTTCCCCTGCATAGTCATAGGTATTTTAAGGATACTTGCCCCCTTTTTTACCTCAGTGACAACTGTGGTACTAAGACAAATGAGATGAATAAGAATATTACTAGTTTTAATGGCTCACATTTCTTACAGTACACAGTTCTTTAAATAGAGAGGTGTGGATGGTGATGCCATTGGGCACTAGACCTTCATTCACAAAACCAGCAATTTTGACTGCAGATCAAATGTTCCTCCAGTGCTATAGTGACATGACTTCATGCTGAGAAGGTCGTGATACCAGCCTTTGAATTAAGGGGTATCAGGCAAATAAACAAAAATTATCTTTTGCAAAACATTAAAGAATTTAAGCAGTAGGGTGTTTCTCATGTGTTGAATTGCTCCGTCAGCAATGTCACTTAGAAACAAATCCTCAAAGAAACATGCATGAGCTCAGTTCTTCCACCAGCAGCTTTTTACCTTATTGCATGAACTTATTTTTTGTTCTTTCCCAGCAGATTCTTCCTCTAAATAAAAAAAAATAATTGTTTGGGGGTTTTTTTTATCACCATATCCTCTTATATTTTTCCAGACCCTAGGCACCAGACCAAACAGAATAG
This sequence comes from Corvus cornix cornix, assembly GCF_000738735.6. Lineage (NCBI taxonomy): Eukaryota > Metazoa > Chordata > Aves > Passeriformes > Corvidae > Corvus > Corvus cornix. The sequence continues at coordinate 110,474,768 of NC_046333.1, read as the reverse complement.
GAAAAGAGACACTGGGAAGCACCACTCTTGTACTAAGCAAAGTAGAAAGAGATGGACATTGTCAGCAGTTCTATTAGACTATCAGTTCTAACATGTACATAAACATTAATATATGTGTGTGCACAAATGGCAGGAAAGGCCTGGTATGAGGCTGGTCAATCCTTGGTCAGCTGGTGGCTGTGGTCTGCCTTGTTTCATATGTCTGTGAAAGCACTGTAAAGGTGGAGACGGCTTTTGACAAGTTTTGCAACACACTTCCCCTTCGGAAGGAAAACTTACCCTGATCCTGTTTTGTGAGATTTTTGTACTGGGAAGTCTATGTATGTGAGCTGACTTGACCCTAATATGACTGGTTTGTTCTGTAACACTTTACAGAGGTGGCAGAATTATTTCTGAGTCACAAACTTATTTAATCAAAAAAACCCATCAGAATCAGGAGGAAGAAGAGCTTCAATTCCAGCTACTCCATTATTTTTCTTTAAAGTTTTTATTCTTTCTCTTATTTACATGTAAACTAGTGAGGTTTAATAGTTTCAGAGTAGCAAACAACTTCCTGAAGCAATGTCCAAAAGTTAAAAAGATAACCATATCTTATCTACTTGTTGGTTAGAGCATGGTGCTAATAAGACAAAGGTTGTGGGTTTGATCCCCCTATGGGCCATTCACTTGAGAGCTGGACTCAGAGATCCCTGTGGGTCCCTTCCAATTCAGAATATTCTGTGATTCTGTGATTTTTAATTGCATGGATTAATAGTTTGAGATTTTCATTCTTATAAGCTACCTAAATTCACGTTCATTCAGATTTACTTCAAACTTATATTAGGATCATCATTAAGGTCACAGCATTACAGCTTAATCTTGCAAATACTTTATAAAAATATTTGGTGTCAAAGTAACTTAACTCAGCACTTAGTAACTGACAGAAAAACCTTGTAGAAAATAGCAAACAATATCTCTAGATTAATAATAATCATATTTTTTGCTTCCCTTTGTAGGTCATAAGCAGTTCTTGGAATCTTCCATGATTATAAAGCACACCTACACTGTAACTCACCCCAAATACCTTACAGTAGGGGTACTTATGTTAAAGTCTTTTTAGGCCTACCTTTTCCATGCTTATTTGCTTGGAAAAGTAAAAAATTCTTATTAGTTTAACATATAGGATTAATGTGTCTTGTTGTACAAATTGTAGAGATTTTGTGGTGTGCCTTCTTAAACCTTTCTGCTCCAAAAGGATTTATAATAGCATAAATCAGCAAGAATGGTCTCAGCTACAATTAGCTGGAAATAGTTTGAAAAATAATTCTTGACTGACTGTGTTGAACGTCTTTTGTTGGCATTTCATCAGGGGTAGGAGGAAAGGTATTGTAAGTTTTTGTTTCATAAGATTAATTTTCTTCCATTTCTGAATGGGAAAAAAAAAGTCCAACAGTGTGCTGACCAGCTCCAATCCCACTACACACTCTATAATTTACAGTATTATCTAAATAATTTCCTAGAGAATTCATAAAAGGACAAATTTATATGAAGAATGTAATTCTATGTAAGCAACTGTTTCAAGGAATCTATTAAAACCGTCAGCAGAGGTTTTTGTTCAAGTTTGTACATATAGATAATATCCCATCTTCTAAGAAGAGCAGGTAGAATTGCTGTCTCATGGATTCAGGATAAGGAATATTATGAAAAGCGACAGAACTATGGCTACCCGACATCTTAATGATTAATATTACAGATTAGTTTAAAGAATGAGAGATGGCTCACTCCAAAACAGAAATTTGGAGTGAGAAAGAAGAAACCACTTTATTCCTTGAAACAGAGAAAGGAACTGATGCATGGTATGATTCATATTAGCTTTCCAAATCAGTAAGTTCCACAAAGACAGAGAAAATAGCCTAATGCAGATTTGGTTGAAGGCCTCATTAGCATTATGACAACAAGGATCAAGATCTTATGAAAAACTCCTATCTCAGAAAAAAAGATGAAATGGTTTAGGCTATTTTGGTGTTTGTCATACATCAATCTGTTCTGGCATTCAGTGCTCCACCTCAGAGTGCTACACCTTCATTGTGTATCACAACCACGACCTGTTTTGGAAATATTATCACTATTGTTCATTAAAAGCTGTTCAGGTTCACTTCCAAGCATAAGAATGAAGGGTGGCCGCAGACTGTGCAAGAATAGCTCAGTGATGCTAATGGGCAACATCTTACCCTGATTAGATAGTGAACTGCCCACCACTGCAAGCATCCATGGGGTTGAAAAGGGAGCATACTAAGAGCAGATTGTGCTGTCCCTGCAGTCTTGAAATTATTGATATTGAGATTCAAACAGATCTTCCTCTCCACAGGAACAACCAGAAGGCAGAACCAGAGGGGTTTCTCTTGACAATGGCAAGGAGACCGGGCAATGGCTCTTGGAAAGCATTACATTAGCAGCTGGAAGGTACACAGTGAGAGCATTTAGTTTTGTCTGGAAGGAATAGAAAAGTTTTTTATTCTTATGCACCTCCTCAACTGTCTGATGAAGATACCTGACCTAAGAAAACAAGTTAAAACATGTAATAACAGGAAGGAGTTCATCATGTCTCCCAGTTAATTACTAGGAAGACATGTTGAATTTTGTAATTCATATCATCATGAATTCAAGTAATTTTTTACCATGTGTAAGGTTAACCACTATGATCTTTTAAGCATTTTTTTAAAACATGGTCAGCCAATAAAATATGAAAGCACATGTCCAGTGAACAAAGTGGTTTGAAACCCTGATTTCAAAGTTCCAGAAAAACGAAGAGGAATTCACGTTCTGCTGTTTCCAGTGCAGAACCAGTCCAAGCCATTGCTAGAGAGATGTACGTCTAAGTATCCAAATACTGATAGTTCTCAAGAACTATCAGTAAAGGGTTGAAACAGAAGAGATGAGTCCCCCCAGAAGGACACATCTGTCTGGGTCACTGCCTGCAGGGGTTGTCTGAGCCTGGTATTAGTACCACAGGACAGTGCAAAAGACACTTGTGTGCAGAGTGAGCAGGTGAATGATCTGCTCTGTCTCATGGCAGAGCTTAAGGAAGAATTGGTAAAGCTAAGGAGAAGCTCATCAGGAGTCAGAGGACCCCCACACCGCTTGCCATCACGTAGAAGGAGGAGACCTAGTAAATGGAGGGGGAATGAAAATGGATTCCTGCTCAGGGAGGTAAAAGAATACCTTCCTGACCCCCACTGCCATCCCAGCTGCCCATATAGAATAGGTATAAGGCCTTGCTTGGACCTAGAGGGTCAGGCAGATGACACTAGAGTAAAACGTCTGCCTAGAGGGTCTCCCAGTTGCACTTACTCTGTCATATGGATCACAACCTCGGGTATTAAAAAGAAAAGAAGGGCATTTTTAGTAGGTGACTCCCCCCTGAGGGGAGCTGAAGGCCCTCTGTGTTGACTGAACTTATCCCAAAGAGAAGTCTGCTGTCTCCCTGGGGCTTGGGTATGGGATTTTACCAGGAGGGTGCCTCAGCTAATTCAGCCCTCTGATTATTAACCACTGCTGGTTGTTCAGGTTGGCAGCGACGAGGCTGACAAGGCCACCAGTGTAATTAGGACTTCAAGGCTCTGAGTCAATTGGTTGATGGGAAAGGAGCACAGGTGGTGTCCTGCTCAATCCCTTCAGTAGCGGGGATGAATGATGAAAGGAACAGGAAAAGCCATATTATCACTAAGTGGCTTAAGGACTAGTGCCATCAGCAGAATTTTGGGGTTTTTGATCATGGGGCAACTTTTTCTGCACCAAGCCTGCTAGGGTCAGGTGGGCTCTATCTATTAAACAAGGGCAAAATGATTCTAGCCCATGAGTTGGCAGGGCTGATTGAGAGGGCTTTAAACTAAGTTTCCCTTAGAAAATGTAAAAGTAGTATCTAATGAGGGTATCTGTGAGGTTGCAGTGTCTGGACTGCAGCATTAGTGAGTCAGCTGCACTATTACAATACATTAGATGTAATTATTTACAAATAAGTTAAAAGGCTGGAATCATACATTATGCTAGAGAAAAAGTGGGCATTCTTTTGTAATCCTGCTGTACCACTAATGGGTATAGCAGAGTTGTGCAAGTCAATTTTTAGTTAGAAACAAATACCAAGAATTCTTCAAATCTCTTTTTGCTAGTCTAAAACAAAGATTTTCAGAATTTGACACAAAGGAAAAACCAATGTTGTAGGTTGGAGAAAACAAAAGTTTAGCTTCTGAAAATTATCAGTTTGTCTTGATTAGAAATGAGATACTCACAAACTAGATCTAGAGATCTAGAGAGGCCATTTGATATTTTTCAGCTAGGGAAGATGGAGTTCTTCCCCATTTAAATGTCAGTAATTCCAATGCTCAGTATCCTCCTATATTCAAGTATCTTGTTAATATTGTTGGAAATAAAATTCTCTCATTTCCCAAAAACACCTGCCTGAATGACCAGGTTACAAATTATCCTTGGATAAGTCTATCTTGGTTTCTCATTGTATTTTTACACACTGTGAATAATTAGTTTTGAAGGAGACAAAAAGGATGAAACAGTCATTAGGATGTTCATCTAACAGTAGAATCCCAGCCTGAAAGAAATTTTAGGTGAATTATATTAAAAAAGTAGTTTCATCAGTAATGCTGAAGGAAGAACCTCCAGAATAATATAGGTCCCAGATCTGGGCATGCTAATGAACGGCATTATACCTTCTTCCAAATCTCTGCTCTAAATCAGACAGTGAGAATATTAATTTGGGTCTTCCACTTCCTGAGAACCCTTAACCCTGGGATTTTGGAGAATAGGCCCTCCTTGATTTTCAGGGTTCAAGCTTTTACCCCGTCACATTATTACCACATATCAGGGGACTTCCAAGGCTGCTGGCAGTCACTGGTACACCTGCTCCTACCTGGCTTGCATAGATGGCAGTTTTTCCTTACTCTGGATAGAGTAAGGGTGTGGTAGGTTTTTAAGGTGTCCCTGAGGCTTGGTTTCTAGTGCCACTCTCCCTTCAGTGAAGAGTAACTTCGCCCAGCTCCTTTAATTTTTTTTTTGTCTGGAATTAGGCTGAATCTGTAAGTAACAGCACTTAGTCAGAATATTAAAAAGTGACAACACAGATACAAATAATGTAAACTAAGAGTAAAAGAAAAGCTACATTTACTCTATTTAAACTGCAAATAGATGTCAATTCCCATCTTCAAGTAGCTTTCTGCTTTCCTCTCAATAATGTGGATGTCAGTGTTTCAGGTTTTGGAAATGCCCCTCTCTCTTAATTTCATATTTTACATGCTAGGGTCACTCTCACCTTTCAAAATTTCTAGGAGGGTTAGATGGATTTAGCATTTTCCTTGAAACTAGCAGAAAACATGATCCAGGTGAATAAGTGAAGCATTATTAGAATAATGGTTTGTTCTATACCCATAAGTTCCCTTGTATACTTAACTGTTTGGTAAACAATCCTTTCTTTCAATGAGGTGTGAAATTCTAGCACCTCCCTTTAGTGGCTATTTGATATTTTACAGCAAGGATATACCTTTCAATCAACCTGAGAGGCCGTGTCAACCTTCAAATTAAAAAAAACCAACATGCTGACATGTAACCAGTTAGTTTTTGTAGCCTATTGCTGCTTGTTGTTTGCAATCAGGCATTGATTAAAGTGAGCCAGTCTCCTGGGGCAGTGGTTTCAGAGTGAGGGATCCCCAGCTCCTTCACACTGTCTCTCTCTCATATCTCTTTTTCCAGCAGTACTTACATAGCCCTTTCTCTAGAGCAGGGTTGGTAGAAATTTTCCATCTGACCTACCATGAACACTCAAAAATTCTATCAGTTATGAAAGAAAATGTAAAAAATCCCTTTATGTGTCTTGATTATAAAGTTAATATGACATTAAATATACATCCATTTGTCTTAAAACAAATAACTTAGAGATGAGACAGGGCTTCCTGAAGAATTTTAGGCTTGCATTAAGGGAAATATTTTATTGAAAGTTAAACTGAAAGAATATAAGGCAAACTGCTTTTCCTTGCTTGTCTGAAGGATTTGTATCTAATGCCCTCATCAAAGAGGTCTTTAGGACAGGACTGTGATGTGTCCCTGCCACAAGACAAAGACAGATACAAAACAATGATCTAGACTAGAAATCCACTTCTCTAGGGAGCAGCTGTAGTGCATTGATTTGTGCTGTTGGGTATGAATCGCTGCAAATCACTATAGGTAAACCCAGGGTTTGGGATTTGTTGGAATAAATGCATGATATAAATATCTTAAAGTTATCTAGCCCTTTTAATGAGAAAAGGTATTCACAGTTTCTGAAAAGGATTTGCTGAATTCAAGAGTGAATGACTGAATGCAAAAAAAAGGTGGGAATGAAGAATTATGGGATGAAAGAGCACCAGAACTGATCCGATTTCCAGAGATGAACTGCGTTGATGTAGCTTTACTATCCATTTCCCAGTAACCCAATGTAATTTTGTTAGTCCTAATATGTTTTACCACTAAATCTAGCCAATCTTGACATTGATTTCAGTGCAATTTGTGTAATAGGTCAAGTAAAGTGGCGCTTACTGACTGCTGATTGTATATGTTTTTCCACCTGATGTGTTATTGTTAATTGACATGCTCTTTCATTTTCCTGAGATAATTTTTATTCTATTTGGATAACTGCCTGAACTTCCCCCATTGTAAACTAGGTCTCTTTCATGGCAAATATCAAACACAGTTTTGAAAATCAGATAAATTGCAGACACAAATTCATCCCTTCAACAACAGAACATTAAAATAATCAGATTCAAGCTAGTTTGTCAAACACAATTTTCCTTTAGTGTGAATATATGCTCTCTGCCCCTAAATAAATCACCCATTTCTAAATGTCTTGTAGTCTTGTCCCATACCATTTCTACTAATATTCTTGCAAAAGAATTCTGGCTAACTCTAATGGCCTGAAGTTTTCTGAATAATTCTTTTTCTCCTGAAATATTGTAGAATGTTCTACATCTATTCCTAGGTGAATATAGGGTCTTATATTGCCAGACTATTTATCTCAATTCTTAGAGAGTATAAGTGTATATATATATCTAATTTTGGCCTGTTGCTTTCCCTCATGAAGCTTTTTTTTCTTGTATTTTGAAGATTGCCTTCAGAAATTTTCTTGGTAATTGTGCACATGGGGATAAGGGTGGTACTTACCTTTCTGATGTCAGGGCTACATGCCCAGCTTCCTTCAGCTGATGAGAGCAAATTGGCTGAAGTAACATATCAGAAAGAAACCAAACATCACTTTAAGCAATAGCAGTCTGATTTCTGCATTGGTGAACTAGTAGATAACATAAGGGTTTCTCCATGTTCTTCATTTGAGAAGTACAGTGTTGATCCCTCTACAATTATGTGCTTGTTTTAATTGATTCCAAATGTGTGTTTCTCCATTTTTAAGGTGCCCAAAATGGTGTTATGAAGACAGCAACAAAGACCCCAAGAAATATTTCCCTTTCTTGAGATGTCATATTGGATGTACATCTTCTTTCAGATCCACTGAAATAATGACTACTTTTTGTCATCCACCCAAGCAGACTGCTTTCCAGCACTCCCCATATTACCCTATGACCCTTGTGTTTCTTCTGCATGGTGGGATCCCAGAAATACCTCTCTGGGTTGTTCTAGGAATAAATTGACACAGCCAGGCAAAAAATCTCTCACTGTCTACCTCATTCTGTGGCTGGCATAGAAGGCAGTTATCCACTTTAATTGAAACAAACTGTGAATTGAAATCTCAAGATTACATAGTCAAAAATAAAATTTATACAAAGGATTGATCCATAACCATGAATGTACTGGCTCCACTAGAGCTGCACAACTTGCAAAATATGCTTTTAGATCCATGAGCTTTGCCAGTACACTCAGCAAAGTCTGGAAACTCTTCCCAGCACCCACTCCACAAAGGAACCAGCTTCCTGGGTGCTTGTGTCCTATATACAGCCCTCAGAGGGCACACAGCTGCCACCAGCCTAGTGAAAAATCAGGCCAGAGGAGTTTTCTAGAAGAGGGCCTTAAACCAAGGAGTAGAGTTTTTAATCTCTTGGCCTTAAGTGACTGTGAACACCACTTGATTTCAGTGTAAAGTCCAGACTAGTTACCTTAAAACAGTGCTGCAAATCACAGAATCATAGAATGGTTTGGGTTGGAAGGGACCTACAAGATCGTCTGATTCCAACCCCCTGCCATGGATGGAGACCCCATCCTACTGATTATTCTGTCCCCAAGTTTTCATTCTATTGCAAGGCATATATCAAGTATTGTACAGACTTATGTTGCTCTGCTCTGACAGTTCACTACACCAAGATCTTGGGCACATCAAATATGCTCTGTCCCTCCCCATATCCCTGCTCTTCTTTCCTTAGGCCAGCTCAGTACATGAGCCTAACATACAGCATACAGAGATACCTCTGTGAGGGCTTCTCTAAAGAAGTGGATTTGCACAGGTTCAACTGGAAAACCCTCTGGATACCTGGGAGTGTTGTGATGAAGTGTCAGATAGAAGGAATCAAGCCTGATTTGCTGAACAGCCCTTGCTGGTATAAGTTAAGTGAAAAAGATACTTTTCAATTTATGCTTAGTACATTTGACCTCAAAGTCAATGAATGATACAAAATACTTACTTGTTACATTCTTTTTCCAGAGAATTACTATTTGCAGTATTAGTCGACTAGTGTCCTTCGTGAATCTGCTTCAAACTGAAGTTTTGTAGAACAGAGAAAAACTTCCACATTTGAGATGTAACAAAAGCAAATTCACACTCATTCCATGCAGAAATCTCTATCATCCTAAACAAGCTAATATGTCAATGCTTGGAAGATATGTTTCTTTGGCAGCATATTATACATGGAAATTATTTCTATTATATTTTTTCTATGTGTATCTGAAAACAAAACTATATACTGTATCATATTGTGTATATATATATTTATAAATATATATAAGCCTTCTAGAGATTATATTCATTTCATACATCAAATTCAGGCTAAGAAAAATGTCAAACTTTGTTTACTAATTTCATACTTGTATTTTCTTTTAATATCCTGTTTTGGTTCTCTAGTTATAACATAGATGCACCTAAAGTTCGCTAGAAACATTTGCCATTAGCTTCTTCTAAAAAAAAAATTAAATTTGAGGATAATCCTACCTCCAGAGCTTATTCTGTTCCTGGCCATTGACTGTGACAGTGAAAGGCTCATCTGAAAGCAGTGGAGCATCCCATCTAAAAGCATAAAACATATTACATTTCATGAAAAAGCTAATTCAGATTGTTTAATTCTGGTAATATTGCCTCTGTCACCTTCAAAATCAAAATGTTCTTTCCTGTTATTATAAAGAAAACAACCAAATTGCTTAAAAACCCATTTGAATACACAGCTGCCTTATGTTGCATACTAATTTGATTAAAAATGCTTGTGCCTCACCAGCATTTTTTGCATAAAACACACTAGTGAATTTAACAAAGAAATACAAATATATTTTGGCAATTTTTGATGACAGAGTGTGCTATAGTGTCCACAACACCCCTGGACCGAACAAAGACCTCAACACAGCGTTGGGAGATGTTAAACTGAATGTCTTGCTGTATTTGTTTGCTCAATGCTTTGGGCACTGTGCCAACCTCATTGCGAATAACTGCATTAGTCAAGTGTATCCAAATTATTACAACGCAGCGTCCATCCCAGTTATTGCTGTTGAAGCATCTTCTGAATCTTCACATCACTACAAGCATTTATTTGAGGGGCAGGATTTGTGTAAATTCAGGACTACTTTGGTTTTAGACAGAAAATCTTAACGTCTTTACAAGTTGCTTGTTATTCCTAGAAAGAGTAATTAAGCAGTAATTGCACTACTTTTATTTACATATTTTGAACACCTTGCCTAAAAAGAGGAACTGCTGTGAAAATAGAATGAAGGGAAGAGGAGAGAAGCCAGAGAATTCATTGTATTTATCTTTCAGTTGATAAAAATAAATATTGTCAATAGTCATCTCACCTTCTTCTATCTTCATTATCTTCAGTTTAACTCTTTAATTTGGATCTAAATGAAGATGTTGCAATAAGTCTTTGTGGATTTCTGTTTGCCATGCTTTTGCAAGGGAGATGGCAGACTGTATGTATTTTAATCTTTTCTTCCCTTGAGGAGATCCTCCTCCTAGCGCAGAGATGTCCAGTCTTTCTCACCATAGCAACCCTTGCACTAAGGTGTGTCTGCAAGCCTCAGAACATGTGGGTTCACCTCTGCACTTCAGGACAGCTCAGATTAAGGTGGCTGAATGGGCTCCAAAACAACCAAACAATATTGAGATTTGCAGCCCTCACTGGCTCTCTTCTCCCAGCTGCCCATTTGTTTTACTCAGCAATTTCCAGCTCAGCGTAGTGGTGGCCATGAGGAACAGTTCTGAGAGGAGAGAAAAGTGCTGGAGCTGCTTGATAGCTACATGTCATTCAAGGGGTAAATTTGGATCTTTCCTGCTACATACAGCAGGGCTGACAAGGCAAAGAAATATCCCTTCTCCTTGGTTTGGGATCAGTGTTTTCTTCTCTTACACTGGATGGCAGTAATTTTTTTCATTGTCTAGCCCCAGTGAAGGAAGATTTCAATCTGCTACATTAGTGTTGTGTCCTTAAGCTTTTTTTCTGGACACCAGGTGCATCAGTAGTCTGTATTTTATTAGGCCCCTTGGTTGGGAGCAAAAATTGCAGCCTCTTGTACTGAAGTATATGGCTGAGTTTGTTGTAGCTGGCGATTTTACCTGGTGCACCTTCTTTTCCATGAAAGTATGTATTATTGGACCATGAAAGTGTAAATTATCATCTGCTAAACTCGGTTAGAAGCGGGAAATTGCAATAATTTAAAAATACTTGACATTATAGTTAATCTCCAAATAGAAAAAATCCCCAAATTTTCTGTGAAAGAAATTTTTTTGAGCCATTGACTTTGAAACTCTGATATTTTTCACCATATGAAAAACATATTTTGACATAGACAATATATTGCAATGATGTATATAGAAGACATTATATATTCTATATATTATACATATATTACATGCTTTATATTCATGTCAATGTTTTCATGCACTGTACTATGTCGCAAGTAATTCAATAAGAATAGAGACGATGAAAGTTTCAGAAATTATTAAAATTTAATGACAAAGCAGAAATATCTTTTGGAAATACTTTCATGTAAAAAAAACCCCAAAAGTATAAGACAGTGAAAACTTGGAGGACTATTCCTTTGGTGGAAAACTGAAATTTTAAAGGTTCTTTCATTTATGTTTAATAACTGCCAAATACCTATTTTTGTTACTTTCAATAAATGTTGATTTCATGGTGAAAAATATTAATAACAAAATATTTTGGAAACTTAAGCTATTGCCTTCTTTATCAACTCCAGAACAATGTTTACAGACAATATTTCCTCTTTGTCTCACTAGGATTAGTACAAAATTACAAGTTTTAATGCCAAACCACCAAAGACAGGTTTTGTCAAGAATAGAGTAGTCCTGATTTTTCACACACAAACATGTTATTGTCCATCAGCTGCAGAAAGGTGATGTCTGTGTGCAGTCCTGCAACCCGCAGCACGTAACAGCAGTACTGTAAATTATCCTGCTATGAGTGAGGGATGCATGATTTCCCAGTCAGGTGTGGATGCACCTGCAGTATGGATAGGTTGAGAGAATTTATGCAGATACGCAAACCATTTAACTAGAGGCATAACTGCCATGTCTTGTGTTGCTGTTTGTAAGTCTATACAGTCTTTTAAGCTCCACCATGATATTTCTGTGCCTGCCTTAAATTACCTCACATTGAACATTCGTTACAGAGTAAAAGAATGCACAGTGACTAAATGACAGAGCAGCTGATGCATGGTAACCTTTTCATGTGTCAGAGCCCTCTGACAACTTGAGTTTTACATATGCTTTTGGATTTTTAACACTAAATCATCCATCTGCCAATGTTGTTACCAAGCAAAAAATTATGCTGTTGAATGATCAGAGATTATTTTTTCTTTATTTGGGCAAGAATGGACATTTCTGAGAGTTTCTTGGATTTTCATAAAACTGGGGGAGGGATTTAAATTCGAGTTGTTCTATCATGAGGAATCACTAGCTAAGCATTGTTTTGCATTGGGTTGTATCCTGGTGATGCCACTGATATATGTATTTTTGAAAACAATTGCTCATGCAACAAGAGTTTGGTCTGTTCTAATAGATTCCTAGAGCAACCTGAAATTCTATATATGCATGCTTTCTTAACTCTTTAAACATAGTTTACTTCCCTCCTGGCTGTTTTAGACCTGCCAAGGTTTGTCTATGGTCCGAAATGCCAGAGTAACTAAGGCAGCCACACCCTTTTTAGGTCTCTGAAGCGCTTATGGTGCACACACTCCCCAGTGCCAGTGTGTTTGTACCCAGATACATGGGTACCAATATAGGTACATTTGCCCAAATGTGCTAGGAAGGCAGGTGGCAATGACAGCCTTTGGGTCAGACAGCAGGTGTGAGAGACACACAGGTAGAATGCAGATAACCAGCTTTCTTTCATGTTCTCATTTTGACATTCATCAAGAGGCTTGACATTCCTTTCTACCATTTGGAAAATGCTATGCCCACCCAATATTTCAAATTGCATTTTTTCTTTTATGGGAAGGAACAAAAGCTTAGGATAATTGATCTCTCCCTACTGCCGTGTGGAGCATCCTGTAAAGGGGATTATCTTTGGTTTCGTTAGTCAATATTTTGTGAACGTATTTCCTTCCCAGAAAGGAGACGTTGTGAAGAACAGTGACCACAAAGAAAGATATAAGACTGCATCTCCTTGCAAAATTATTTAATCTGTTACTCTTCTGACATACCTATAGAGGAACACATAGGAGCATGAAAGGGAGTTAATGAAAGATACTGAATCAATGTACATAAGATAAAATATGTTCCTCTTTCTTTCCTCATACATTTTCTTCTGTTTAGATATAAGGTGATCAAAGTATAGCAAACAAGCCACAAAGAGAATTTCTATAGTACTTGAAAGATCTTTAGCTACTCTGAACCTCTGTGGGGAACCCAGATTCCTGCAGCAATAATTTCCTTCCAGAGTTAAATGAAAGACAGTCCTAGTACCAAATTATAGCTAGAATGTTGTAATTTTCTAAAGTACTGCTCATGATCACTTAAAGTACTCTCAGCCAGTGAATAGTGACTGACAATCAGTTCAGTGAAGTCCAGCTGCTGCTTTGAGTCTGGTATTGGAACATGCACTCTGGGACACTGGGGCAGCTACTCTGCAAGGGTATTTTATTAAATTAACAGTATTGAATGGTGCATAAAATTGTCACTAGGATGAATTTATTATAGTATAATTTTATTCTTACATTATTCTGTGTGGGGTGCTACCCCAACAGGGTTTCCAATTCAGTAGTATGCCTGAAGCCAGGGGTTTTATCAGCAGTGCATCAAAGGGTGCCTGGCTCTCATTCATATATAATTTACTCTTATTACATGAGATTTTTCTATTTTTCTGCACTAACAGTTGTATATTTTCTAATGAAGGTTTAAATCAACTGGGAACCAGGGTATAAATAGAGTTTCAGTATTTTGTGCCAAGTATGGATTGTTTGTCTTCCTGTTAGTTATGGATTGTGAGTGTATTACTGCTGAAGGAAAATTTTGGGGGTTTTATTTTTGTTTCATGTATTTATTTACCATTTAATACAAATTACAGAAGCTTTTCAACTGTTCAAAATTAATTGTATTATTAGAAAAAATGTCTGAGATTATTAAGAAAAGCACATGAGCCTATCTAGCTTGCGCAGGTCAGCTTTGTGCTTATTGAACTTGTGAAGGTAACTGACAGTATTTTGGTATTTAGCATTTACTAGCTGGATCTAGGTAAAAGCTACATAGATGCAAGATTACATAAGGATGTTTTCTTTGACAGGCAATATTGCCCACAAAGCTTTGAAATTTCTCCAAAATTTATTAGCTTTACTTGCATGCACTGTATCTGCCACTTCCATTGTGTCTGACTGCAAAGTCCATGCTGCTTGTGACATGATTGTAGCAAGGGCTTTTTGCTTGCCTAACTGAGGACTCTTCAGTTTTTCAGGACCTACACACTTGTGTCCCTCTTTTGACAAGTCTCTGAGAAAGTTCTAGGTGAATTTTATGTGTTTCCCAGCATTTTGGGGAAAGGCAGCTGCGTGTGATTGTTGTATATGATGATGGAGTGCTTGATGTGTGTCCTCCTTGCTACGCTCACTGCAGCATTCCAAGTTTATGTTCCCATAGTCATGTTGTGGTACAGATTTGGGCCTGGCTGTTCCAGACTTTGTTGCTGAGCCTCATGGTGAAGGTAGCTTCCTGCTCATACTGCTGGCTGTAGAAGTATCCTGAGATGACATCTGAAATTAGCAACTGATTATAATTTTTGCCATAATGTACACTTCATTGTTATTTATCTGTTAACTGGGTTTTCTCAGGAACTTATGAAAGAGCAATTCATGGCTTCTTTTCTTTTTCTGGGCTTTTGATCCTTGCAAGCTCTCATTTATAAAAGCTGTGATTAACCACCACCTTTGTTTTAAAATTGTCAACAGATAACTTATTTTGTTTCTCTTGGAAATTCTGATGGATCAGCCTGTTAAGCCAACAGTGAGGTTCTGTCTCTTTTGTTCTGTGATCGTTTTAAATTGTGTCACCTCCACTGGAATTATAAAGTAGCTATTCCAATGCCTACAAAACCCCTTCTTCTTAAACATTTTCCAAACAAACCAAAGAAATTAACAACACTGCTACAGAACTGTCCCCCAAATATAGATCTTTACCTTACCCTTTAATCACTTATTATTCTCCTAAACATGCCCACTGAACTATGTATAAACATGTCAGTAATATTAAGATCGCTCTCTCCTGAAAGTGTGTTACCATTATCAAAAGGGTTTGAGAATGAGTTCAGAAAGAAAAGTACATCTGTAAAAAGTATTCTGAATGAAATAAATATTTAAAGAAGCTGAGCATACCTGCGTAAGAGGTCTTATCCTTTGAAAAATGGCGGGGTTGCAGAATTGAATGCTTCATAGGGATTTATTTAGAAGCTTTGACAGGGACACTCTCTTTGAGCCTAGGACGATATTTCTACTCATCTTGAGTTGGTTAAACCCAGTTTGGAATTGGGACTTCAGCATCTGTCTCAAAAAATCTAGGTATTCTAAGGCCACACTATTGAATGTGTACGGCTAGATTTTTATCATTCTCTTCCCTTGAAGCTCTACTGGTGACTTTGTAGTGCATGAAAATATCAATTCCTGCTCTGAATTAATGCAGAAGAGAGAACCTGAGCTTTGATCTTCACCCTTCAGATGACCACTATAGCCAGCTGCTGGTTGACTTACAGCATAAGTGAACCCTTCTGTTAACCTCAATCCCTAGTTTTTCACATGTGTCACCTTGATATGAAACAGGAGAACGTTTAAAACTGGGAATATGCATGTGGCACAGGAGGGTTCTTTCCTCCACCTCCCTAATGCTGAGTTTTACTTAAGATCAAAGGCCATAGTTTTTAAAATGTAAATATTATGATTTTTTCTGTCTCTGTCAGTATACTTTTAGTTAAAATTGACATTTAAAAAGCTCCTCAGCAGCTCTGCAAGTCAAACATTAAAGTTTAAACACTGAAGAGTATTCATCGGTGCAACTATTTTGCTGAGGTAATAAATATAATTTAAAGGAATATATTCGACTGAAGGCTATCATACTGTGTTGCTATCAATTTTTATATAATGAAAGATATTAAATGTATCCTTGCTAATACATTATTGGTATGTGAAGAACAAGAAGAAACAAATTACACACGTTTTTCCACTTAATTATTGTGCTAGACACATTGTCATATCATTGACCTATTTGGTCATGCCCAAGTTAATCATGCCTGAACCTTTTCCCAGTGGGAAATAAGCTTCTTCACTTCCTGTCTTGCAGGAATATCAACTAAAACTCAGTCACATATGCCCATAGCCTGATCACTGCAGCCCACCGTATCCGTCGTCTCCAGCAGTGAAACCGCGGTCTGCGGCGTGCCCGCGAGAGTCGGTGTCAGAAACCCATCACTTCCCCTGTGCCTCCGTTCAACTCTGTTCAATCACTTACTGCACTAAATTATACCAATCTCTGCTTGGAAAAGCGTTCCCTTCTTTTTGTTTTTCTTCTTGTTTTTTGGTTTTTGTTTGGGTTTTTTTTTTCTTGGTTGTTGTTTTGTTTTCTTTTAGATTATTTTGTTTTGTTGTTGTTTTTGCAGGGAACTGTTTTGTCACACTGAAATAGAGTTTATGTGCAGTGACAGCCTAATAAGCCAGCAACTTTAGTCGCTTATTAAAGTCAAGCATGTGTCTTTGTTTCATGTTGCTAATGATGTGGAACCGTGGAGGCCCGAGTATATTTCGTCTGGACGGTGTGGGAGCGAATGCTGAGAGCTCATTACTTGGCTCCCCATTGGAATCCTGCAGGCTTCTGCTCATTGAGGAGACTGTGGGGGCTTTGACAGAATTATTATACTGAATATTTTTAGACTCATTAACTATATCACCAAAGCAAAACATCTCTTCCTTAGATGCAAATGGCTGCAGCTACTGTGGCTTTGCTTTAGTTATTACAGAAAAAAAAGGATGAAGCTTGAAAACAACTTAGGGAAAGGATTTTCATGCCCGAATGTTTGAATTTGTAACTTATATTGGCAATGTGTAAGCCTTTTTTACCACATTTAAGCCACTCATGTCTAAGTGCCATTTAAAAATGCATATATTCAGTCTGATGTAGTAAGTGGTGCTCAATCCTTTAAATTTAGAAAGCACTGTTGAAGTACACAGCAAAATAGGAGCTTTCGAAATTCCACCTCCTATTCCAAGGTGAAAAGATTTAAATGTCAAAAACTCGTGTTAAACTGATTATAGATGCTTCAGTTAAGCCTTCAAAGGTAAAGAAATTCAGAGTTAAGGCTAAAAATTCTGACTTTCCTTTAACCTAAGTGCTGGAACATACGTACTATGCAGTATGAAAAATCACACACTTCTCCAGGCCATACAATTCCTAACCAAAAGAGAGTGATTTAAAGATGAAGAGAGACAAAATTTTTAGCCTAAGACTGAATCTCCTTGCTATGATGGGTTTAAGTTGGCTCTTAATGTTACTTTATTGCAGCTTTTTGGGGTTTAATTGAGACTTAAGATGTACTTGAAGAAAAATATGAATACCTTAAAATTAATTCTTCAGAGCAAAGGACAGAAAATTGCATTTATGGCTCCATTTGTTGGAAAAGTGAGGTTGGCTTTGAACTGTACATTATTTTACCTTCTGTAAAATGATATTTTGATTTCTTGATGGGGACCTTCTCTACATGTTGTGTACAACCTTGTCCTCTTTAAATTATCAGCTTGAGTATTAGCCCAAGTATATACACATTTGAAAAACACTACATACAAGTGGCTTTTTTTCTCATAATGTGTGCAAGCATTCATTAGAATTCTATTCTCTAAAATTATTGTAGGTTAAAAAACAACTATTTTGATTCCTAGGCAGAAAGACATTGCTTTTATTTGTGGTTCATTTCCTGCTGTAGTATTCTCTGACAGTGGTGACACCGTCTTTATACATCAAGAAGTTCTTCTTTCTATGACTGCCAGGGACTCTGGAGGGAATACTTCATATTTGAAACATGCTTCCCTTTGGGATTTCACCATCAGAATAACAGTTCTGATCAGTGGCCCATTAGAAAAACGTTGGGTTTTTCTTTTTTTTTTTTTTTTCTGAAGTTATGAAAAGGAATAGTTAAAAATTCTGACAGATAAGAAAATTATACTGAATTGAAGATAATTTTTGTGCACATAGGAACTTCACACTGTCCCTCGAGCAGTAATTTCTTAAACATGCAGGGGGAGTTCTGAAGCTAAGCTCTGAGTAATGTAGCCCCCGGAAGTGTGGGTGCAGTTTTTCTTTTGAGATGTTGCAGTCCCTGTTCTTACATGTTTGTAGCAATGCTGTTTAATTTAGATGTTGGGCAAAGCTTTTGAACTCCAGTGCCTCATGCAAGGTACCTAAACCTTTATATTTAAGCACCTAGATAACAGTAGCCCAAATTATTTCCTGATAAAAATAAGCCTTTCTGAAAGACTGGATTATTAGTATGTGTCCCAGTAAGGAAGGCAACTCTAAAACCAGTGGCCAAGGTTGTTCAGTAAGTGCTTTGTTCTTCCTTAAACCTGCACAGAACTTTTCAAATTCAAATGTAAATACATGTTGGGAAAATTCTCACCTGCAGAACTGGTTCACAGTTGTGATTTCAGATGTTACGTAGTAAAAATAGCCTGAAGGCAACACACCTGTCTAGGTGTACATAGATGATCCACCGGAAATCGAGCAGACTTGAGCTGTAGGCATGCAAATACAATTGTTTCATTTCCTACAGGCAGCATGATAATCAGATTAGTAGATGTAGTAGTACTATAAACAGATGTTAACTATCAGTTATTATATTTACAGTCTTATTTACAGTCTTATATTTAGCCAAAATGAAAATCACTGTACGATCCTACCTTGTATTTTACTATTTTAGCTATTTTAATGCCTGTGAAGCTGTCCTTTTTCAGATTTGGGGAGAAAAGGTATTGTTGGGGTTTTCTTTTTTTTTTTTTTACCTAAAAAGCTATGCCTTGCAGTGAAAAGCCACTGGTAACAAACATGCCTACTCTCCTGGGGAATGTGAATTAGGAGAGTCTTAAACTCTTATTAAGATGCATTCTTGAACTATACAATAAATATTTATCAGATTATATAATACAATTAAATACTTCTACATTCCCAGTGACCACATTCCAGTGAGTTCTGTATTATAAATCTTCCTGTGTCCCACAACATGCAGTTTTTTAGTTTTCAACCCTTTAGGTATTGTGTAATTGCCAAAACCTGGCTTTCCTAGACTATTGACCAAGTTCAAAGCTTTGTACCTATAAGGGTTTTCAGTATGTATTTTAAATTTCTGTATTTCTTTGCTATCTATAGCAAGATAATTGACTTTGCAGTTAAATTTTATTTTCTGTTGCCTAGCCTCCACTCAAGATAAGACTTTTGTATTTTTTAAAAGTGGTTGACTTATGTGAGATTGTTTTGACACAGAGCAGGTAATTTTATTCTTGATTTGGACTTATGGTGGATTTATTTTATGTAAATATTTCAGGTAATAGAAAAAAATAGTAATATTTTATTCTATATAGCACATATGATTGACCTCAGAAAGGATTAGGGTTAAGGAGCCTTGAAACTTTTGAATGAAATACTTGAAGATATGCTAAAGAAAAGTGATTGCAGTATGGTTTTATGTATTGGGTTTTTTAAAAAAAAACAACTTGTAAAGCTAAATGTATTGATATACTCTTTATTGCTTTTCCAAACTCTGGAATAGTATAAAGCATCCAAATAAGCACTTTTTTGTATTAGAGGAGTGCAAAACAGTTGGTGTGCTAGTCAACCTAGTCTTTAACTTGAAAAAGAAGTAACAATTTTTTTATCTAGGATGTGGTTATTCTGTCTCTGCCGACATTAAATGTACCTGTTGTGCGCTCTGCAGCCTTGCTCTCCTGATCTTCCAAATTGGGAAGCTTTTGAAGTGCAATATTTCTCTCCTTCCTGCAAAATCCAAAATTTTCCAAAATTTTCCAAAAATTTTCCAAAATTTTCCAAAAGTTTGGAAGATTTCCAAATTTTCTTCCAAAAGAAAGCAAGAAGCATGTGATGTGTGCAGGTCTTTGCTTTCTTTGCCTTTTTGCAGAAAGAGAAAACTGATCAAGATGATTAATTAAGATAATTATTGTTACTTCCATTGCTAGAAGCTGAACCTGTGTTCTAAAAAGTAGAAGAAAAACAGATATAGAAAAAATCACCAAACCCAGAAAATTCAGCTTCTGACATTTATGCTTTCCATTTTTCAGCATTGGCTACAACAAGGACTGACAGCACTGCTTTTAAGGCACTTCACACACTTAAGAAAAGGCTAAAAAAATGAGACCATGGAGACCTCCTTGGGCTCAAGGCCAAATGGTCCTTTTTCTTGGTTTCTACCATGCCAAGGTGACTTTGTCAGTTCTACTGGTTTGCCCACCCTACACAGCACCTGACCATGGATTTCTGTCCTCTGGATCTCATTAGGGACCTTCTGGCCTTAACTGGTGGTTAATACTACATATGGCTGTATTTCAGTTTCACGTAGATCCACCCGAGTAGATTTTCAGAAAAGGTGAAGTTATGTATAATATGCCACAGGATGTGACACAAGAGCAGTCCAGGGAGAAGCTGAAGTTCTTTATTAAACCTGAGTCAGTCTACGGAGAAATGGAAGAACATGAAAGAAGATGGAAAGCTATTAGGCCCACTCTGCTTTCAGAGGCTGAGAAGAAATTAAAGATGCCTAAATATCAGCTGTCATGTGTTCTCAACAACATCTATGAAAATCTTTGGGGTACTGTTTCAGCTCTGTCTCACACGGAAAATTGTTGCACTGCAGAAATAGTCTCCCCCGGAAATACTCTGTTTCACTCCACATGTTGATCTGTTCACAATGTGATTCCACTCACTGCTTTGAAAGAGATATGAAAAGGACTATGAACTATATAAATCAGGCTGTGTCACAATGCATAGGGTCTTAAATTAACATTGCAAAAGCAACTGTGAGTCTGGCATTTCCTAACTTCTGAACATTTTTCTTTCCTTTTTATTATCCTTTTAAGGTAATTGTGTGTGATTATAAAGGCATTAACTAGATACCTTTTTGCATCTTTCATTTATCTGGTAATCAGGAACATAATGCTGAATCTATTTGTGTAATTGTGGCTGTTAAGAATCTTGGAAATCAAGGTAGGTGGAACCTGTCAACTAACTCATGGTTACTAAAGTCACTGCCTCAGGTCATTAATGG
Source organism: Corvus cornix cornix (assembly GCF_000738735.6). Taxonomy (NCBI): domain Eukaryota; kingdom Metazoa; phylum Chordata; class Aves; order Passeriformes; family Corvidae; genus Corvus; species Corvus cornix. The sequence goes on along the minus strand of NC_046333.1, from coordinate 110,453,784 downwards.
TTTAAGTGTCTCCCCGTTAAAATAGTTTAACCAAAGATGTGTATTCTCTCTTATTTATTTATTACTGCTACCAGCTTTTACCTAGGAAAACTGTTGTTTGAAAGGATTTTTAGAAATCACATTTAAAAGAAGGATTATAAAACCCAAAGTTCTTGATAAACGTAGTGAAAATCAATCTGAAGCTAACACTCTAGAAAAGACTTCTTTATTTTCATATGCACTTGAATTGTGATCAGTTCTGGAGAATGTTCCATAAGTTAGGAAGAGTTGACTATACAGTCTTACTCCTTGCTAAGAAGAAGAAAGAACATAGGCACCAATTTTAAGATGAAGTCCATGAAATACATACATCTTTGAAGGCAGTGTTCAATCATTTTTCTCAGATCTATTTGTTTTAATGCCTTCTATTTAACATATTTGCCTTGTAAATATAATACCTGTCAATTAAAGGCTGATATTGGTGCATATATAAAGCCCTTTTGATGAGAAAGATGATTTTAAGAAACACACCTAAGTAATAATAGCAAACAAGTGAAAATCTGTCAGCAAAAGTATTGAAACAGAAACCAAGGTGATTATTTAACATCTTGGGTTCAATCAATTTCTCAATGACAGAAACTGAGTTTTCAGTGCTACCCTGCTCAGAGTTGGAAAGAGATGCCTGGGGTCTTGCTAGTCTGGGGTCTGTGTCCAGAGAGACTGCCAGAAAGACTGCCATCAGTCTCAGCAGCATGACTGTGCCTGTGTGGTCCCCCAAAATAGGGGCTGTGGTCTCAGTTCTGCAGCAGGGACTCTGGTGGCTGACAGCAGAACCAGACACTTGACACCCAGAGGTCCTGAGGTGTTGCCCAAAAACTGGGGCACAGGTCCTGAGCGCTTGTGCCACTGGGGCCAGGAATGTCAGTGTTTTAAAAGTCTGCAATTTCAGGGCAGTCAGCCTTGTCAGTGTTAATAGGCTCCCTGTTGTGGTGCTCAGGGATGAGACATGGATCTATCTGGGCTAGAGCCTGGCCTCCCAGGACTTTCAGTTTCCTTGCTGCAGTATAAAAATGACAAATCCTAGGGGCCATTGCAGATGCTGAGCAAATTTGACTTTAATTGCTCTTAATTTTAGTAATGTTGTTGCTTTTGGGTTCTTACTATTCTCATAAATTGAAAATATGGCTGTTGTCTTTGATGTCACTCTGTGGCCCTTTGCCCCTCAAAGCAGGGTGAAGATTGAGCTGTGCTTGTCTCAGGCTTTATCTGTCCTCTGGAGCAAGGACACACCCAGCTCTGATTTGTGGGTGCACGTCCTGGCTATTTCCCCACGCAGCAGCAGGCCAAGACCCACATGCACATCACCTGTATGAGGGCCCTGAATTTCACTGTGCTGGAAATGGCTGCATGAAAAAGGGGAGGAAAATGTGTTGTGTTTCTATGGGTCCTCCAGATGAGGGGACATGGGAGTGCCACATAGCATGGATAGCCTGAAGCTGAAAAATGAGCAGGTGAATGTTACTATTGCTACATGCAAGAAACAGGAATGCCAACAGCTAATATTTTTTTTATCTTAAGAAATGGGTGAAGTAACTGGAATCTTCTTAATGTATCAGGAAATGAAGACTTATTTAGCTTTTGCATTCAATTTTTTCAGTGACAAGCAGAATATGGTCCTGTGATTGAAGTTTTTATCAGGCACCATACCACAGACCTTATCTTACTGCAAGATCAAGTGCTGCTTTATCATTATGAAATATAATAAATAATTTACAATGGCACTACAATCTAATTGATGGCTGCCGATCTCTGCATGCTGGAGGAGGAAAAGCAAGGGAAATATGATACATGAATGGAAACAACAGAATTCAGCTTGAGGAAAAGTTAAGAAGTAAAAGCATGGAGAACTGTTAAAAAACATTTTGAGCAATGAGAAGACTAAACAAAGAGAAAAAATAGTGAAATGCACTAATTAGTGTCTCCTTGGCTAAAAATTTAGCTCTCGTTGGCTAAAGCCACGAGAAACCTACACTGTTGGAGTTGACTCAGCGCTAGTTACCAGTGCAATATATCATTATCAGCCATCTTGTATGGTCCATGTCCATTTGAATGGAGCAGGACAATGAGAAGCAAAAACACCTTCCCCCATCCCTCCCTCTTTCCCAACTCCTCCTCCTCTGCACCAACAGCACAGACAGGGAATGGGGGTTAGTCAGTTTGTCACTGCTCAGGGAGATGAACTCTCCCCCTGCCCCGGTGTGGGACCCTTCACACAGGAGAGAGTTCCTCGAGAACTTCTCTGACGTGAGTCCATCCCAAGGACAACAGTTCTTCACTAACTGGTCCAATGTGTGTCATTTTTTTTCCATGGGTACAGTCATTCAGGCACAGCCTGCTCCAGTGTGGGTCCCCCACAGGGTCACAGGTCCTGCCAGGAAATCTGCTCCTGCACGGACTCCTCTCTCCACGGGTCTGCAGATCCCTGCCAGGATCCTGCTCCAGCATGAGTCACCCACAGGTTCACAGCTTCCTCTCAGGCACCCATCTGCTCTGGTGTGGGCTCCTCCAGGGGCTGCAGGAGGATCTCTGCATCTCTGTGGTCCTCCATGGGCTGCAGGGCCACATCTGCCTCACCATGATCTGCACCATGAGCTGCAGCGGAGCCTCAGCTGCAGCTTCTGGAGCACCTCCTCCCACTCCTTCTGCAAGGACCATGGTGTATGCAGGGCTGTTCTTCTCTCATACACTCATTCCTCTCTTCTCTGGAAATTCTGCTGGACATGGGAAAGCTTCTTACAGAAGCCACTCCTACCAAAACTTGCTACCAAAACTTGGCCATGCAAACCCAGTACAACAAGAATACACCAGAAGAGACACAGACTATGCTTTGAAATTTAGGCTGCAAATGCAATAGCAAACTTGCTTACCTGACTGAGCTCTCTAAATTTGAAGGCTGGAAGGTATTGCGGAGTACAGAAGAGCAGATAGAACAACACTAGTTAAGAAACCTTTTTGTTTGTTTGTTTGCTCAAACACTTTGAAAACTTACCATGAATAAGGTAGTTGGGACTTTTTCCAACAGTATTTTTTCCATATTTAGTTTGGGGTTTTGAATGAAATATTAAGGTGGGAATATTGTAGATTGAAATAGACCTGCAAGGTGAAGAATTCTACTTCCTGCCTTCTCAGACACATGCTTTCTTATTTCTTGTCCTTCTGGTTCTTGTTCTTAATTTTCTCATCTTTCTTCATCTTTCTTCTTTTCAGAACTTTAAGAAGGATCAACAGTGGAACAATGCTTTTAGAATACTATTCAAACTTCTCCTTTACATTAGGTCCTAACCTACATCACACCTGTGGGGTTTCTTATAATGTAATCCTTTTGTATGAATGACTTAGAGTAGCTACTGAGGGATTTAATTACTGACAGTGTATGACTTCATTTAGCCTTTTCCTTCTGCTCACATTGTGCTTCCTGCAGAAATGTGGCTGAATGCCTAAGCCCTTCTGAGGACAAAGGGTTCTGGCAAGGCCTGAAATATTTAATTCCAATTATCTTGATGGCTAGTTAATGTAATACATATTATGACAGACTGAAGCTAAGTATCTAACTAATTGTAAACTATATTCTATATAATGCCATTTTAATTTCTGCCTTCCCTGTAATATTAATTTTTGCAATACAATATCCATCCTTTCTGAAGACAGGCAGATAATGGGGATGGGAAAATACAGGACTGTCTGTCTGAGTGCTGTGTTCTCAGATCAGGTAATTAAGTAACTCTTTAGAGGTCTCTGTGAGAATACAACCAAGAATCACACAGAACAAATGACTGTACCAAGAAGCTGATGTGTAGATGTGGTGGGTATTGGAATCTGAGTCTTTGTAAATCACAAAAGATTCTCATGTTTAGTAAGCAGGAAAGGACACTCAGTCACTTTATTCTTACCTCTGAGGCAAGCAAGAAGGAAAACAACAGTTTAGCCTAAAAATGTAAATTAGATCTAGACTCAAAGTCAGGAAGAGGGTGACTAGGATGAAGAATTTTCATAAGACTTATGAAATCTAATCAGTGGTACTAGATAAGAAAAAAAAAGGTGTTTGATCAGACGAATGATGTCAAACTCAAGTTAGTTGATCACTTAAAGACTTCAGTTATGGCTCTCAAGATATCCCTTTTTCCCTTCACAGCATAGGTCCTAACCTGATCCACCATAAGACCTTGTAGTCACATAAGTTTTCCCTATTATTCCCCTTCTTGTTGAAGTTAGACCCTCTTCAGCCTTCACAATCCCTTCCTAATCCCTTCCTGCCCATTAATTCTTATTATTTATGAATTCAGTGCTTATTGTTTATGAAGAGCATGTGTTTATCTGGCTCTTTGCAAGACAATTTCAAAAGGAATCTCAGTATACTCTTGGCTGTGAAGGCTATAACTAGTCTGCAAAATAAAAGAGGATTAGGGATCTAGCTTGACCTAGCACTCCATGCTGCATATTTATGGTACCACATGGTGCTGTTTTGACCTGTGCTAGTCAGCACTCTCCAAGAGAAAACCTAACAGAGTGTGAGGAACAACATGCATCAGGCTCTGCTTCAAGCAGAGAACGTGAACAGGACAGCACCAGCTTTAGTTCCCTCAACACAATACAATACTCCACCACTATCCCAAGAGGCTTTGCCATGTCCAAGGGTATGCAATGCCTAGTCAGTGTTTCATCTTCATAGGCCGAAGCTCATTAATTCAGTCATTCAGCTGTTAACCCCTCTGCCCCTAAAATACTCTGTGTGTCTTTGGGCAGTGAGGTCATCACACAAGGCTGAGAAGTGGCATTGGACTACAGAGTGTGAACAAAACCTGCCTGCACCTCTCAGCCTTACTGCCACAGAGGAGTTCCTGGCTCTGTTTATTTAACGATATGAAAGTCGCCCCAGGGGCTGAGAAACAATGTGCATCTCTAAGATGCAGTCAGCCATCAGCACAAAGGTAACATCTGGCAAGAAGTTATGCACATATTAATTGGCCAGCTGTTCTCCTGATTGATTCATTGCCTTCCAGGAAGCACACTTACCTCTCTGTGCTCAGGTTGGCCCTACAGAATCCCCAGTCCCTGGCTGCTTTTGCTGTCTGGGCGGTGTATTGTGCAAACACATCGGAGATCCCTGTGCAACCGAAGGCCATGTCATTCCTGAAATGGTTAACCAGGAGTTAATTTTCCATCATGGATAAAGGGATGCTGGTGGGGATTCAGCCAAGCATCCAGGGACATGTGCAACTGTAGAGAGGCCTGGTGTATGGTCTGGGTTATTGCAATGCATGGTCCTGCTGCAATGCACGGTCCTAGGGGCAGACTGGTGACTGACATCACTGCCAGAAACACAAATGGAATGGCAGTACTCTCTGGTGACAACAGGCTCACTTCTGGACAGAGGGCAAGATGGGCTTGATTTATCGTCCTTGAATTTTCATGAAGTTGTAAGGGATAACTAAAAAATGTATGTGTCATCCAGATAAAGATAAAATGTGTTCTTTTGAATTTCATTTTACTTTTCTGCAGCAATCAGGAGATACTTTATAGGAATCGGAAGCAACAGCTGAATATAAATGCTTATCATCATAGTATTTGATGTGCCTTAGCCGAGACAGGCAGGCTGCTATCTCTGTATTCTGCTAGATCTACAAATGAAGTACATTTTGATAATTAATCTTTGTGTGTTTCAAAGGTAGCAAAGAAGGCAAAAATTCACCCTTCACAAAGATGAAGCTGATCTTAGACCTCAGCATTAAACTGTTTGGGGAAGTAGTGTAATATATTCTTATTAAAGTTTGTTTATTAGTTTTAGTTTTAAAATGATAAGCTAATGAAAAAATTTGTCAACATCACTACGTGCCAAAAGGGCCCTAGTTTACTTTTTGAAAAATGTGTTAACAATTATACTCCAAAAATCCTTTAGGAGGGGACAGAGGATGAGATATGGTATTTTGTTGTGCAATATCTGCAGAGTAAGCAGCAGAATCTGTAAAAGGAATGATTAGGGATTATGGCCGCTTTAACAGAAGAAATTAATGGCAAGGTCAGAAATTTCTTTGGAACAATCTTCTTTACTTGCAGTGTTTTGACACTTCAGCTTGTGATGTCTGACATATTCCTCTAATGGTTTTGTGCAAATACCAAACGAAAGTTGGAAAAAGTTGTAGGCTTCTGCAGATCAGAGTTTAAGAGACAAAAAAAAAAGAAAAAGAAAAAGAAAAATTAAAGAGTTTTTAAAAATAAAACCTTTGGTTTGTAGTAAGTGCAATTATCTTCACTTTTTTGAGAATTTTCCATTCATTGCTTCAGGCTCCTGGGGATGAAATAACAGTATTTGATTCTAAGTGTTGCTAAATTATATAAAGAGATGATAAGTGAAGATATATTTTCCTTCTCTAGCAGTACAAACTGGCAAGTAGAGAAATCTTTGAGGAAAGAATAACATCACACATTTTCTACATCTACTCAGTATCAAACTCTAGGCTACATTTTTAGGAATCTTATAAAGAAAGCACACTTTCAATCCTCATATTGGTATTTCAGTACTAGCCACAATAAACAGAAAAAAACCTGGATCTTACTCTGTTGTCTGTTTTCTTCATTTTTCTCAACAGCAGTTAAAGATCAAAACACCACTCTTTCATTTTTTTCTTCCTCCATTAGTCAATGTTTTTGTCTGCATTCACCAATATTTCTAGTAGAAGATTGTACTCTGATTTTTCAGACTTTTCTTAGCTTGTTTTTCAGTGGATCTTGAAATAAATTTTTCCTTTTTTAAAATGTAGTACTGCTAATCTGCTTACTAAAGCATTAACAGTTGGAATAAGGTCAAAAAAACAAGTGCATCTTTTCATGTATACTTGCACTTCAGCTGAGATTTGGTTTTGTCATGAGGCTTTTACTCATTTTTAAAGTATATCCGGCCTGTTGACAAAAGAGCTTTATTTAAATGAACTATGTAATCTTTACCAGCAGTCTGTGGAGCAGATTTGACAATAAAGAAGTATCTCATTACCTAGGAGCTTTGTATATTGTACAGGTGTAACTTGGTAGTGGAATAGTATAAAAAGATAAATATTAACTGGATTTTGCTAATAAATCTGCCATTCTTGCAGTGCCAAAACCTGTAGAGTTGTTGTAATTGCCGTTGTTTGAGTTGTAACAATGAATGGAACTGATAAGGCTTATGTCATTTACATAGAACTTGGCATTCACTGTGCACTGCTGAATTAATATGACACACACACTGGATCCTCTGATATCAGATTAGCATCGTAGGCAATAGAGAACGTGTCGATTTAGAAGTGACACATTAGTCTCTGTTCAACATGTAACGCTGATTTGCTTAGATCTGGAAACTGTAGTAGGCTACTACTGATAGCAGTGAGTAGTAGCCAGTGCTTGTCCTGTTAGCTGCATTTTGGTCTGCTACATTTTGTAATAAACTGGTGTCTCAAGGGAGACTACTGCAGAATTACAGAATGATGTTATGTAGAATCCAGGTCAGTTATATCAGTGTCAATCAGGAGTGGAATTAAAAGGGTTATAGTCACTGAATGTAAAACAGGGTTGTGTTTTAATAAAACAAGTCAGCAAAATAATCCTGGTTTCCTGTACTGTCAATACCATAAAATAACTGTGGGTTTAGCTGCTTAACATAGCAATGAGTTGCTTAAAGATCTATCCCTGTAAATATTAATGTCAGCAACATGCTTTCTTCATGACACCCTACGATTCCAAATCTCCCTGCTACTTTCAGTTGAAATTTGGCCATTGCCTATTATCTCTAAAAACTGAAGATTTAAATCGGATTCCCAAAACCAACTACAACAAAAAAAGAGGATGAAATTATCAGTTATCTCTGGAAAGCTGAGTTTAAATTATTTAGTTGGTGTGCCAGAGCAGAGGTATGAACATAATACATTTCTGTAGGGTTATATCCAAAAGCCTTGATATTAAAGTGTACTTTGTCTTCCATTCTATGCCTTCTTCAAGGAGTGAACCTGATTTCATGCTCAGTATATGACTGCACATGTACATAAGCTTTCCAACTATTTTTGAGAACTGATGATGCACTTTCATGATGGTACTTACCATAACTACCTCTAGTTCACTCATGTTCACCTCAGCTGAATCTGGCCTATTGTTTACTAAGATTTCTGCCCAACATCATCTCACATCCTGTATAACATTACTTTGCAAATTATTTCTCTTGCAGGAGGGACAGGAATTTTTTTTTTTTTCAGATGAGTTTAAATATTGTATCCTGGATATATTGTACTGGATAATATTATTCTCTGTGATAATGATCTTTGCTCTCTGCTTTGACATTTTTTAGCTTCTGGATTGCTGTGTTTATTGCTGACATCTCAATTAGTTATTGTTAATGTTAAATAGCTTAGGTTCATAACATTTCATCAAAATATTATCTAGATAGCGGGCTGAGTCTAGTGAGACTTCTTGAAAGTGCTCTGCCCATCTGTTCCTCTCATCTGCCTCAGCTAAGTGTATTTTTCCATTCTTGCTGATGCTTAGTCCATTTCTTCATTTTAATATCCACGAATGGTTTTAATCACTTGGTAAGAAGCTCTGTATACCTAATGTAACTGCATCATTTTCATCTATTCGTTCTTTTAAATGTTTCAATTTGCATTTGCTTGGATTGGTTTTTTTTAGTCTGGAATCACCCTTTTTTCATCACAGCTATGCCTCAAAGTCTGTAATCAGAGAAATTTCCACTCCTTGAGCCATGTGGCTGAGTTTGGTTCATCCTTTTCAGGCTATTTCTGAAAGAAAAATCAAGAAAGGAAAAGGAAATTTCAGTTGGTACTTGAAAGAAAACACAAAACCAGTTTTTCTTCTGGTAAAATATTATTGCACTGGGAAAGGATGTTCCATGTTGTGGTCTAGGTTTGGATCTCCTTGTTTGAAGTTATTGTACTCTAGCATAGCTGTGGAAAACCTAGATTAAACTCTAATGGTTAGAATTACACCAGTTTTGATTAACAATTGGATTTCTTAATTACAAGTTGGCATCCTTACCACAGACTTCACAGTTTGATCCAAATAAACCATCCAATTTTTGCAAAGATTTGTTTGTCCAGGTTTTCTGTGCACCAATATGTGGGTGTTTTTGCTGGTACACAGATAGGCACATTGCTGTCAGTAATGAATTTCATCCGAGACCACAACAAGAAACATTATAGACAACAATCAAGTTTCAGTGCTGTATTCCTGATCTAATGTGTGACAAACCACTTTGTGAAGGTGGTTTATGTACAGGGTAGAGTTACACAGCAATAAGCATTCTTACTTGCTTAGGAATATTGTTACAGAATCTGAACAACTGTAGGACCACTGAGAAGACCAAGAATGTTTACAGAGAACAATATGGTTAAAAAAAAATTATAAAAATAGAAACATTTGCTATCGACTATATGCAGACAATAATTTTCCAAAGACTTACAGTTTTTACCAGAATATTTTTATGAAAAAGGCATATCACACAGAGAAATGTTGTCCCCTCTGAAATGTGAGTCCCCTTTGCAAAGTGCATCTAGTAAAGGAAATACCAATATAATTTGGTTACAGAAGCACAGTAATGTATTTTGCCTAGAATTCCTCAAAAAAAGAAAGCAAACTGCTTGGGCTATCCAAACAAATTCAGCCTGAAGCAAACACCTGCCATGCACATTTTTAGATCAAAGGTTTAAAGTTTGGCAAAATTTAAGGAGAATCTTCTTTTGAGACAACCTTCTTTTTTCAGAATAATAGTTTTGCCTATAATAATATCTACTACCTTCTGTGTGACCCAGAATCTGGCCATTTTAATGGATCAGACACCTTAGGCGTAAGTACGTACTCTAAATGCAGAATGCATTTATATTATGAATAATTATAATTTTGTAAAATAAAATAGCATTTTATTCATGGAGGGTCTTTTCATTCTCAGGGGTAAAAGAGAAACAGTTGTATTCAGATCAACTGAATGTCACTATTTAAAAACAGCTAAGAGGAGAAACAGGTTTGTAATCGTAAGCCAATGTGATGCTAGCATGTCATCACTGTCCAGAACAGGTAATTGAAGCTGTGAAAAAGCATCATGACTGAGTTCCAGGTGCTGTTCACTTTATGTTCTTAGTGGGGCCATGTGCCTTGTTTAAACAAGCAAACACTCCTAGCTTTGGGATCATTGACAGGTATCTCAGTGTTGTTCTAGTGCTGTGCAGCTAGACTGTAATAAAAGATAAGCAGGTGAAAATTGTGGTTTCCTATGAACTGCCAGGTAACAGAAATAAAAAAATGTTCTGGTCTAAATAAGATGCAGTTACATACTTCTATTTGGGATTTTCTTTCATCTTAACTTTTGTTTGCAATATAGAGAGTAAAAATATAGTGGCAACATTAATAAATATGGACCTAGAAACAATGCCACTGGTATAATGAATTAGGCTTGAATAGGCCTGAGCTTCAAATAGTATCATATAATTTTTTATCCAGTTTGATTCCTCAGATAAAAAATTACAGGTTAAAATATTAACTTGATTTCATTTATATTAGTGCAAGTCAGGTATGAATTTAATGAAGTATCTAGATTCATCATAACAAAAAACTTAAAGGTGAGAACAGATTAAGGTACCCTGAATCATAAGGTTCCTCTCTAGTAGGACAGTACTGTCAGGTAGTTCATACATCATTCTCCCAAATTTATGCCGATATTATCGATGATATTAGTGCCACGTGTAATGAAGGAATTAAATAATTATGGGACCATATGGTGCTCTCTGCTGTGAGTCACAGAGGGGAGCCACAACACCAGAGGAATGATAGTGAAGCCCCAAAGCAGAAGAATGGCAAGGGCAACTCCTTGGGAACATCATTTATCCTCCTCAGAAGCTCCCAAAGGTGTCACTCCAGCAAAGCCATTGGCTCACTCTTTCCTTGTTTTCAGGATGAGGACTGGGAGAAGACTGCTTGCTGCAAAAATTGTCCTCCCATCCACCTGTATCACCTTGCACCCATGGCAGATTCAAGAATTACAGAAACAGGAATCCTGGGATCTCCTTTCCTCTTGAATCCCCAAAATCTGGAGCTTGCTTGTCTATTTCCTTTTTCCTTCAGTCCTGCTCTCACAGCAAAGCAAACATCAAAACCAAGGTGAATTTCACATAAATATTTGCCTACTGTACGTATTGCTACACCTTGACTGCTGGAGCTGGATGCTGTTGCCTTCTCTGCCAGCGTTTGGCTCGATGTGTTCAGAATACTTAAGAAACACAGCACTGAAAAACAAAGGAGCAAGCAACAATGACGTATTTAACTCATGTATACCATGCCTTTTTAAGTCTCTACATCTGACAAAAAATAAAAAAAATCAGGAAAAGCTAATTACTATATGCCACTGATATGACCAAGAAGAGCATCTGCCAGAACAGTATTGGTGCCTGTAGGGACAGGGAGATCATGACAAAGCCTACAAAGTCTGCTTTTGGGTTAGAAGTGCTCTTTAGCTAAGTCACTTGAGGTTTTTATTTTTTGAATCATTCCCTCAGCTACTGCTCTGCTGTTGACTCAGGAATTCACTTGGCCCCTCCTACGTTAGTGGGTTCATCAGTTTATTCTAAGCCTGCAGGCAACATAATGTGATCGAGTTGTTACCTTCTCACAAAACTGTATTTCTGACCACATGCATAAATGTTATTTATGTTGCAATTAATATTGTAAAAAGAATAAATTTTTGGGTTTGGCTCCATTGTGCTAGGCATAATGAAATGTTTTCAAAATACAAGATGCATTTTAAAATATGATACATAATAGCATCAGCTATTATGGGCTTGTAATTTTGGAATTAGAAACACTAGCAAAAGTTGTGTTGGACACCAGCCATTACAAACTGTCAGTTTCTCAATAAATATAGCAATTTTCATGTAGTTAAACCTCAAAACTTTTGAATGTCTTTTAATTCTTTCAAGACAAGAAATTGGGTAGCCACCTAACTGGATAACCACCAATCCCTCTCACTGTTTACTGCCAAATCCTTCCATATGCTCCCCCAACCACCATTTTCCTTATCATATAGTAATGCAGCATATCTTGGAATTATTTTAACTTTTTACAAAATCAAGATTTTGATAACCCAAAACCAGTTTTCTACTTAATTTGATTTTCTTGGCCTAAAGCAGATTGTTTTATTAATATGTCCTAAGTAGTTATGTTTTGTCCCTCTCTCACCTGCATTCTTTTTCAGACTTGAGAATGGTATCAGAAAAAGTGAGATTTGAAAATAGTTACAGTAACAGCAGACAAGCAGGAAGAGACAGATTTCAGGAAACAAAATAATTCTTAAAATAAAAGGGAAGGGGCTCCAGTATTTAAAAAAAAGATTTTTCAAACTGGAAAATCTACTATTTGGGTGAAGGTTTTGACTGTGATTCAGGTTGGGTTTTTTTCTATTTTTTCATTGAAAAAGAGAGTTTGTCTACTTTCCCTCATATTGTTTTTAATATGCACAGGCAGAACAAAAAATATTATGTACGAAGATCTTTAATATTTTACAGGCTCATTTGGAAAGATGCAGCATACTCAGAGCTTCCATGGAATCTAATGGGACTTGTGGAAACCTGGTATCTCCAAAAATCAGGCCATTAATTTTGAAAATGTGCATTAATTACTCTCTAGGCTGTAATAGCTCACTTGATATTACTATAATCTACATTCTTTTGAAAAAGTGTATTTTTCACCTGGTACACCGCGCTTGCTCCTAAAGAGCAGTCATATCTTATCATGTAAAAGCTTCTTTATAACTGATCCAATTATTGACCTGTGGCATTGACCTTAATGAAATGTAATATTTCCAAAGGAATGGTACAATCCATTGCGTTAATCTGGTTGACAGGCATACTCCTGAAGTCTTCATGATAACGATAGCTATGGAATTTATCGAAATAATTAACTTGATGAAAGGCAAACCCGTGTATTTCCCCTAAGTAATGAATTACGTGGTATAAATGTCCATTTTCTAAATTAGAACTAGTCTAGAATATGCAGCAGCATTTGCAGAATTTGCCAAAACCCACAGCTGTTTTCAAAAACATTCTCTGTTGGTAGATTTTCAGATGTCTTTAAAACATTTTTGTTCTAGACCGAGACCCAGCACACTGTTTATGTGTTCCAAATACTTGCAGATTAAGGAAAAACTGATTCCAGTCTTAACTGTGGATTGTAACAATAACTACAGTTAGCCAAAAGTGAAAGCCTTCAGGTAAGTACTCCCACTTGGAATCACTTCACTTAGGATCCTTTGTGCTGAATGCGATTCCTAGGATAAGCATTATCTTTTCTATATGTCAATATAAAATCCTTTTTTTAAGTAGTGTCACTCTCAGCCACCACATTTGGTGCAATTTAGTGCTGTTAGATGCTTTCATGTCATGTGGTTATAGCTGGGTAGATTAATAGGAACTTCTATATGGAAATTTCTTTCCTGTTATTGTTCTCCCTGAGCAGTTGATGGCTAAGTTAATTCTCTTTAGTTTTGTCATGCACTAAAGCACACATTGCCAAGCTATGATAAGCTTTACGCAGGGACAAAAAAACGCTCTTGTGTCCATCAAAGTCTTAAACTTGCATTTTAAACTTTGGCCTGACCTGATGTGCCATTCAAAAAGCTTCAAAAGATTATTTTTTTAAGAAAGGTTCAATATGTCCCGAGGCTATCGGTTTTGAGTTAAACTGGGTGAAGTAGAAATATTTTACTCATCAGCTTTGCAGTCACAGAGTTTGCCTCAGCTAGAACAAAACTGCTGAGGCATTTAGAGAAAATTAACCCCCCATCCTGGCAGCCAGATGTGACTGGTTTCTGATGAATGCACATGAGTGGGCTGAAAAACCAAGAGACTGTGAAATTCCTGTCAGGTCCGTACAGCGCAGAATGGGCTATTGACTGCTTTCTATATTTCCCTCCATCATTCTTCTTGAACGCTGCCATTAATTTCCCCTCCTGCTCTGACTTGGGAATTTAATTTTTTTTTTCTGTTATTTTTTTTTCCTCCTTCCTCCCCCCACCTAGCTTCTCGCCTGTCCCCCGCACCCTGACCCCGTTGCTGCCGTGTCCGTGGCCATGGGCATTGGCGCCGTTGGCGTGGCCGCTGGCGTGGCCGTCCCAGCTGCAGGGCCGATGGAGCCCGGCCACGCTGGCCGAGCGGTGGAGCCTCTCCAGGGCGGCCTCTCCAGCCAGGCTGGGCTGGCGAGGATCCAGGCAGCCTCTCAGGAGAACGCTCAGAAAATATTAGCTGTGCAGGTAGGTGATTGCAGGGAAGTCGGAAAGATCATTCTGATCTAGATTGAAAAGCAAATGATGGGTAGTGTGATGAAGCATTAAAACCATATCCCATCAGAGTTTTATAAATTTTTAACCTCTTTAATAAACTGGAATTGCATGAAGGATGAATTCAGTAAGTTAGCACATATACCATGCATAGATTGAAAAAAGAGGGGGAGATTAGATTTATTTCTCACAAACCTTTGAGAAGATTATTATAAATACATTGAATATAAATATTTGAAACACAGAGTGGCATTGCTGCTGCTGCTCAGTTGTTTTAGAAGATGTTATTTTGTCCTGTTTTGTGCAAATATTATTTCTGTGGTAAACAATGTTGTCATTTTCACTGTATTCATATTTAGTATCTTTAGAAGGGGACTGTTTCTAAGAAGTATCACACTTTCCTAACTCAGTTATACAATAATTTTCCCTTATTTGTAAAGAAGCAGCATTGTGGGTATATGAGATTTAAAAATGGTTTCCAATGATGTATGGGTTTTCATTTTATGACTTGTTCCCCAGATAAATACATTTATCAGAGAAAATAACTACTGTACAGCATAGTTTGAATGTTCTTGTTATTTTTGTCTTGTGCTATGGTATCTTATTCATATTTCTGTAAAGCCACTCCTTTCAATCTCTTCCCATAGTTAATGGCCATAACCAGATGGCATTTGTGAAGAGTTTTTAAAAGACTTAAGTGAAATATTTCTTCAGACTTATTCCTTGCAAAAGGAGTTACATTGCTGGTGCAGCTTTAGTGCAGCATTTTCTTGCAATCTCTGTTGTTTAATATTTAACAGTCAAGCTTTGTTGTATGATGGCTGAAAAAATTTTACTACATTTTAATATTATGTAATTACACTTCACACTTATTATCCGATGCATTAATATGTAACTTGAGTAAGTTCTAGAATTCCATTAAGTTACATCAGCATCACAATCTGTTTTTAGTATCTCACTAAAGAGGATTTTTATTTTAAAATTCCAAGTTTCTGTATTTGTTTCATGGAATCATACATGTTCTACTTATGCAAGAGATTTACAAAATCCCAATCATACCAAAATCAGAAATTCAATACAAATAATTAAGATAAAAATATATTCAGATTTTATACTTTTGTAATGGGTTTTAATACTCTTTTATGGAATTATATGGAATTTTTGGGTTGTTACATATGCCAAATATTGACTGGCCTCAGTGAAAACACTTTTTTTCATTCAGATTCCTCATTTAGCATTTGAAAAACCAGAAAAGCTTCTTTTTGATTCTTGCAGGGAGGGATTTCTTAGATGATTTCTGTTCTCTCCTGTGTTTAACTCCTCCAGTAGTGAGCAGGAGAACAGAGGTGATCTGGGGGCAGCCCAAAGCTCCTGAATATGAATAAGGGTGACGTAGAAGCCACAGGTGGCAGACGGTTTCCCCACACACAAATCTTTACATTAATCTAATGTTCTGCAATATTTTAATAGCTGTACTGCAAACCTCATCTGCATTGGAACGCCTCTGCCAACAGCCAGTCCTTGGAACAATGGATGAGTGTGGCAGAAAACCTTCACCTTAGCACACATTTTTCCATGCATGCTGTCCCTGCTGAGAACCCATGTCAGTAAATCTTGTCAACCTGAATAACTCAACTAGCAGGAAACAAGTCTAAACTAAGCTTTTAAGGTGTAAGACCCAGCACCACCTGAGGGTGCTCAGAACTGAGTAGCTTGGACCTACCTTTGACAATGTCTTGTTCAAAGTGTGGAAAACTTTCTGTTCCCTCTCTGCTTTTATTATCCACTACATACTTTTCTGATATTCTGATCCTTTTCTGGTATTCTGATATTCTTTCTATGTTTTTATGCAGTTTGACTGATAATAACTTAAAATTAAAATAACAAACAAGGAAAAATTATAAAGCTAAAATGGAAGTAGTTCAGCTAAGAGCAATTACCAAGGTGTGTATAAGAGAGGACTTCCCTTCAGCAATGTGCTGGTTTTATATTTTGGAGGTCTTGGAAGTTGTTTAATTATATATGGACTGGTGTCTTTGTAAATATGTTATTGTCAGATCGATCTATTCTTCTGCCAATTAAGTTCTCTCACCGATGACATTAACATAGTGGCACACACATCCAAAATAAAATCTGACAGTTGTTCCTCTCCCTTCCTTTTCTCTCAGCCAGAAATATCCTGAGTTTGTTGTTCCTAGTGACCCTCTAACATTAAAGTATGAGGATGACAACATGCTGCACTGAGAAGTGTGTGGCAAAATGGTGATTCCTGCTCATCAGAGCTTCTGTCCCAGCATTTCCTTGACCAGAGCAAGCAGGAGCAGGTGAATGACAGAGGAAGAGTGCATTAGGAGAGGCAGCAGATACAGTACATTGGCTGCCTAAGTGTTTTCTAATATTTTACAGAAGCCGTGACCTGGGTGAAATCCAAAAAGAGACTTAAAAGTAGATAATGGAGGAGGTTTCTGCCTTCTCACTAGGTGCTTTTTAACTACCAACACCCTCCAGTTATACCCAGCATCAGAGTTTTGGGAGAATTGTGAAGTGAAAATAAAGAGCTGCCTCAGAAGAGAAGACAGATTTGACGAGAGGTTGCATCATTACTTGTCAACATTAGTCCTGTTTAGTGACATGAAAAGATTTTTTTTAAAAAAACCAAAATGCAATTTTAATTTTTTTTCAATCAGACTTTTAAATACATATTTCCTGGGTTTTATCATTAACTTTGTAGCCATTTTCTTTTTCAATATTTAACATTTGCATTGGAAACTGGAATAATTAACTGATTACTTAGTGTCTCTATGTTTTCTGAATGCACTTCTGGCAGAAAATGAAATTTTAACGTTGAGCATTTCAATTGTGATCTTAAAAAATGGGATAAGATATTCTTCCATATTAATAGCAAAGAATAAATAAGTTTGCAATCAAATCAATTACTAGAACAGAGATCAATGACTGAAATAATTTATACTTCCAATTTTGGTTCTTCATCATTTCATTTTTCTTTAGAGCAAAGTGCAGGGCTTTTCCTTGAGTGAGACTATTTCATCTTGTGGTACTCTACCTTTTTTAAAAATTTCTTAATTTTTTAAAAATTTCTTTACTGCCTCTGATTGCAACCAGTAGCCGAATTTGAGAGATTACAATCTACAGATATTTTTTGTTTGAGAAAATGCACTGGAAGTGCTTTAGAAGTGCATGAGCAGTGCTTTGCTCTTTTTATTCTGGGAAGTTTGCATATATGCACCACAGCTCTGAAAAGAGACTTTGTTTATATTGTGGTAGTCAAAGAAAATTCTACACACTCCATTATAGATACACTTTTCTGGTGTTTTACCATCACTGTCAGCACAGTCCGTGTTCTATGGTTTACTGGAGGATTTCAGCCTTCAAACATCCTTCAACAATTACTAAATAAATTTTTAGTCCAGCAGAAAATAATAGAAGTAATCTCTTTAATTCTGAAAAAAACTGAAAATATGTAAAACCTTTTGTACCTAGTGTACAGGCAAGGTATATATTATGTTAATTACTTTTGCTTTTCCAGTAATGTTTTGTAGTTTCAATAACTTGGCTCTTGAATAAGTTCAATTAGCTATCTAATTGCAAAAATGATATATGATGGCAGATGTAGCTTTAGTTGGGATTGTGCCTGTGCTTTAATTCTGACAGTCTTCAATTTAGACCATCCTTTTAGATGATTTATCTTGACTATAGTTATATCAGAATCATTTTGGGGGTCAAAGTGCTACAGGAAAAGATAACATCACTGCTATTCTCATTGTAACTTTAAAGGATTTCACACTTACCTTTTCTGATGGTGGCAAGACAAAGGTACCTTTTATTAAATGCAAGATTATTGGTTTAATTTTTAATGGATCAGCAGCTTTGATAACCATTCACACCAGCACGAAGTGATGCAAAAATTGATCATCAGAATTTAGAGTTTAGAAATGCCTCACTTGGTAGCAGTTTTATCCATTTTCATCAGGTGGACATAGCTACATAAGGCACCAAAGAAAAAGGCACCAATCAACCCAAAGTCTGTCACTCTGACTGAAGGTTGCTGTGATTATTTATGTATTTTCTGCAGTTTTACTCAAGTTGCTCGATTAGCCTGAAATCCTTAAAACTTTTTGGCAAAGCTCTTGTAGTTCAAAATAAGTCCACTGTACTGAAATACACCAATTTACACCAGAAGAGTTTTGGTGTCTGTTTTGTCTTTATTAGAGCAATTTTGCAAGGGGCCACCAGAGTAAGGAGTGACTCTTCTTTACTAAGGCTTTGAATTTTTGGTGAATCTGGCACAGGCACCTCAGTGGATACTAATTCTTAATGGAGGAAATATTTTACTGACTGTGCAGAACTGTGCTTTTCATGCCACCCTGTTCTACCTCCTTACAAGAAATTCAGTGTGGTTCCACTAAGGCCAGGAGAAACTGGAACCCTGCATGTTGCAAGCAGTTTTACCCTTCTGCTCTCTGGAAACCACACATTCTGAACTTGCTTCTTAGCTGTCAGGTGGTAGCCAGTTTAAACACATCTTTTGTTCTCTAACTTATTAACACAGGTGTGTTATGGTGTCCCTCAGGGCTGATGCTCTTCAAAATCTGTACGCCTTCTCTTTTATTTTTCTCTGTTATGGGTTGAGTTATCACCATTTACGCTGATTGCACTCAGTTGTGCCTTTTTTGCCTGCTAATTTCACTTTAGCAGTCTTGCTGTTTCTGTCTTGTCTTGGAGACATATGGGGTTGGATGACAGATAATGTTTCTTAAGGGGACATGGCTGCACACCTTTTAATTAGTTCTAAGCTTTTGTGTTTCGTCACATTTATTCATAATAACCATATAAAATGTTCAAGTTACATTTTTCTGGGTTTATTATTAATTTATAAAATATTTATCTTGTACAGTGCAGGGGAATTGAGACAAGCTATTTTTGCTTCTGCTCATGGGGGTAATTCTTATGAGTTGAAAAATGTGTTACTTAGTTAATCATGTTCTAAAAAAACACAGAAATCAGCATCCAGTGTATAGTTTCTAAAAATATATGGCTTTCCTCTCAAATGCTTATGAATTTTGAATAATAACATCTGGAATTCTTCAAAATATGATCTCACATTTTGTTTAAAATCTTAAAGCAATTATTTTCTCTAGATTTTTCTATATTGAGTTGATGACCCTGACAAACATTCACCAAAATCTTTGAATTTACATATTGTGTAGGTTTAGTGACAAATACAGCTGCCATGGCATGGACACTAAAAGTTCATGACCATTTATTTTGTTGCTGCATGATGAAAGTGACCTTTCCAGTGTGAGAAGGGAAAGCAGTCTCAAAATAAGCCAAACTCATTCAAGAAATTAGAACTTGCTTGATTTTTTGCCTCATTTTCACAGTCTGTGATTTTGCTTATCACATGGCAAAACTCCAATATCTTTATTCTGACATAATTTCCTTTACCATTTTTTAAGTGAAGTGTACATACAATTTGGCACAACTCAGCTCCATTTAGATTTTTATGCCACTTCTGCCTTAACGCACCAAGCTTCTTAAGCTTCTCATAAACCCTTTATTTTTCAAAGCTTCATGCCCAAATATACCCTTATATAACCACAAACATTTCCTAGCTTGCACAGAAACACCTAACTGCTTCAACTCTTCTATGGCTTCACTTAAAAGTTTTGCCATATGAAATCAATATGATGTGAGTCAAAGAGTTCAGAAATGTGGTTGCCACCTAAAAGCTCTAGTGTATAGTAGGAAGACAAACAGTTCTCCTAGTTACCTGTCCATGATGGAGGCTAGAAAATGGTCTCTGCAGAGAAACAAGTTAGTTTTGTGTTTTTAAGATTAACCCAATCAGCTTTGTTTTGGAGAGGAATCATTTAGTTTATTTGCAGGTGTACATTTTGAATAGAGAATATTTGTGTAGAAGTATGTATCAGTATTTTGAGTACTAAAAATTGTGACCTAACAGAAAATGGAAGGATGACAGCTAATCTAAGAGATTTATTTTTAAATTTCTTCTGAAAGAAGATTTCCTAAGAGTTACATTTTTTCACTATTCAGCACCCCTTACTGGAATCCGACTTTGTATATTACCAGAATAGGCCTAAATGTCCACTTTCTTACACTTCTTAACATGTACACACCGAAATGTTTTAATAATTTAAAATGTGCTGACTGATAGAAATGTATAGATAATTTTTTTCAATAGTGAAACATAAATTACAGAATTAAGAGTTTATTAAAGGTAGCTATATATCAGACTTTAAAGGATGATGAAATTACTAGACAAACTTCCTTTTTCATTCAGCAAAATTTATTCTCCCCCTAAAGAGATTTATAAGCCAGAAATCCTGTCTGTGAATTCTTGCTCTTTCCACCTGTAGGCCTGATTACTCACATTTGTGGGCCAAACACTCGAAACTCCAGTCAAATCTGAGGAACTGGCAGGCATATTCTCTGTGCTACTCTTACTGTCAGCAGGGCTGCTCAAACCAGGAGGTCTTAAAAGACAAAAAGAGACAAACCACATGACTTCCAGATTCTTAAAAATTGAGTCGTGTCACTTCTACAGCCGTCTTTAAACCTCAGATTATTCTGTGTTCCCTGAGAGACTCACATTTTAAAGCTCAATGGAATAAAAATGTGCTGAACTACTTACAGTGGATTGAGAAGTTTGCAAAAAAATATTAAAGTTGCCTTGCTTGATGCCTTTTGCAGAACCTGAAGACAACTGGATATCTATTTCTTAAAGTAGCATAAATTTTACTTTTTTTACATAAGTAACTAAAATCTGTGTTGAAATGTTTACACAAAATACTCTGAATAAAGTCCATATAAATAATTGAAATCCTAGCATTTCTACATTGAGTACGAGGTTTTTGTAATCTTAATCATTTTCTTGCAAGATCTTTTTTTAAACTGTCAAATCTCCAAGAATATAAACCATTATATTGGCTCTTACCTTGATCATCAGACTTAGTAACAATAAATTTAATCTGCCCCTTTAACTAATGCAGTAAAAAATAACTGTAGTAGACTGCTGTCTGTGCACCATTCATTAATTTACTGCTCAAACTTTTTGACTAATCAAAGCACCTCCAGCTCATAGAGTCTGCTTTTCCCAACCCAGTGTCTGTGCTGCATCTCATCCCAGACTACTGTCAAACCTCTTTCCTGCACCTAACTCATGCCCAGACTGCTGGCCCAGCCATTTCTGCTCTCCCTTCCTACTTCTTTTCTAGGCCTAATCTCTGGCACTGCCTATTTCCATTTTCATCTGTTTCCTTGTTGCTCTCTCAAGTCCTAGTCTCCATCTTTTTTTCCCAACCAGTGGTCACCTTCTTCTGCCTCTCAGCCTCTGAGACCTGCCAGTTCCAGGCTTTACCCTGATCTGACAGACCACTGACAACTTTCCTTCCCTGCAGCTCAATTTTATAACCTCATAAAGCCTTCTCCAAATCCAGCTGTTGCTCCATTTTGGCTCTTTCTCTGTCACATTCAAATCAAGCCACTTCCTCCTCCACCAGCACCTACTGGGAAAAATGAGAGCGCAAGCAGGACACCTAGTCTAAAGCCCCTAGACCCAGCTCAAACCACAGCAGTCCTGAGATACTACTGCAGGAGAAGCATTGCCAATCACCATGCTCAAGTTTGCAAAACTGCGGTTTTCAGAGCTACTGAGCTCAAGCTCACATTTAGTAATCATGGGCAAACTGTTTTCAGAGCTCAATGCCTAAGTTTTTGATATGTTGTAATTAAAAAAAAAATTAAGAAGATATTAGAATGGATACTATAAAAGCAAATTCATGACAACTTTCACAATATGCAATGCTCTCAACCCTACCTACAGTTCAGGAGGAGTCCTTCCTATTAGAGGAAAATTAGTTGGAGTAATTTAAAGACCAGTGTTTCAAAATCCAGAAATAATTAATTAAAGTTCTCCCTAGAAAACTGCATAGGTATCCTTGAACCTCTGTGCAGAGCTTAGCTGTTGTGGTCTGAGTGGGTGTGTTATGACTATCTGGGACAGGATGGGAAAGCAGATACACGATCAAAATATCTCAAAATATTTTATTACAGTCCTGTGAAAAGTTTAAGGCTAAATTATAGGTAACACTGAGGTTTATGTGATGATTCTCTAGCTCATGAATCTCTCTTTTGAGACCTTGGCCAAATATGACAACCTCTCAAAGACCAATAATTTGGTTCACAAAATTCCCTTCTCAAGTAAAACCACAATGGTTTCACATGTACTTGCTCCTTCAAGATACCAGTGGTGGTTTTGATTGACAACAAAATACAACAATGATCCAACAAGTAAGATGGTTATTCAGTTGTTAAGAAAATGAAGCAACACTTCATAGTTTTGCTTCTCCAGAAATTGACAGAAATTTTCGATGTATAATTAAGAAAAGTTAAATACAGCCCATTTGTAGGAAGAAAAGATTAAGAATAGGATTTATGAAGTTATTCTGTTGCCAAATGAGCAAATGCTTAGCTCTGGTTTTATTAGTAAAAACTACAGAATTTAATTTCTTTATCCAGTACAGTGAGTAAAGGCTCAGAGAAATTACATTTTAAATTAATGATTCAACCTTACAACATCACTTTGGGTTATTTGAAGTTTAGTAACCTCCTTCTACCCATTTTAAACATATATCAAAACACAGGTTTAATGATAAACTGTTTACATGTTGAAAGCTCCTTCTTGGCAGCTCTTCTGTTTTTGTCATCACCTGAATTAATTATGGTAGCTCAGAACATCTCTAGCAAACATGATGATATATCATAGATTATAAACTCATCTACTGAACTCTTAACCATGGTTGCAAAGTAGATTATTTTGTTTAAAGACAGCAGTTTAAAAATTTAGACATTTAATTTAATTATCCTCTCCCAGAAGTATAAGAAGAAATCAGAATCCTAGTGTGAATAGCAATATACTTGCATAAGAAAACTTACAGAAGCGTTTTCGCCTCAAACTCAATAATTTTGCTTATAATCACTAACTATGTTTTTGTTTTACAGAACCAGTATGATTTGGAAAAAGAATAAAATTGCTTTTAAAGTGCAAAAATAATTATGAACCACTTGAAATGTAATGTCTGTATTTTATTTCTCATCAGAATTCATTAGTGTGTAACATCAATAATTTAGCCCATCATTTGCCAACACTGACTTGGCTCAGTAGTTCAATCATGTAACCCTGTAAACTCACTTTCCATTAAAATGAATGTTGCTGACAAAGGATAACTAAAGAGATACTTCATTTATTAGCTAAAGAGATACTTCATTTATCAACATTTTTAAATTAGAAGTTTGGGACCACAGACACTTAGCTGGATAAATTATTCAAAGGGATCTTTGCATTAGGCCTAAAGATGTTTATAGAATCAAATACAATGTTATCCAGAATTATAACACCCTTTCATTTGTGTAACATGTAATTCACAGTATAATATTCCAGAAACCAACAGAGCCACCTGCAGAGAATCAAATGACCTACCAGTATGAAAACCCTGTCTGTCATGTGCAAAATTATCAAATGTGTAATATCCCATCTTTTGATTGACTCAATCAAGCATTTCACACAGAAAATTCCTTACAATAAACTCCTTGAAACAGGCAATATAATCTTCCCAAGTTGCATTTGAGGAATTAAATGCTTTACATTATTTTACTATGAGAACCTTCTTTAAATCCAGTAAGTATCTTCTCCAAATGTATCCTTTAAAAATATTCAGGATTCCAATGTGATGCCTCAGCTTGTTGCTTCTCCGTCCTTATTCCTTTCTACCTATTCCTTCTTACCAGAGTACTGGGTTCATTTTCTAAACTTCAGTCCTTTCTTTTTTTTCATTTTTGTTATCATAATGCAACTTGGATGTAAACATTTGTTTCCTTTTTTTTTAATTACATAGATACCTGTACCATGAGAGGACAAAGTTATGAATTAAATAAAACCCTCTCACGTTATGACTTTTGCTTATGCCTGGGAAGATAGCTCTGGAAACCAAATCCTTCCTAAGGATAAATGAGTAAACATCTGTCACAGGATTGACATAACATGACTGTCATCTGACTGTGTACTCTGGAGGGCTGCTGCTAGCTAGAAGGAACCAATTAAGGACAGAAGCAGAAAGCAAATAAAAATGTTACAATACCAGTTAGGTCAAGCCATCACATTGCTGTCCAATTCCCCTTACTTTTTTCTATCTACCTAAATCAAATGCATACAGTTTCTCTATAAAGTATCCCCATCCTTATTCTTTTCTCAAACTTTGTGCTGGAGAAACAAGAACCACTCTTCCTTTAAGTGATGTTCCATGTAAATTCTGTCACAGTCTTTGTGCTCACAGGCTCTTATAAGCGCATTTTTGTGATACTCCAGGCTGAGGACTGAGGGATCAAATTTAGATCCTTGCTTTCAAGTGTTCTCTTAAGAAGTGTTTTTTTCCAAAGTGAATGGGATAATCTTCTGAGCCCAAGCACTGTGGGAACTGAGCATGCATGTGGTAGCAGAGCAGAAATGTGGTTTTAAAACAAATTAAAAGATGCTACTATCAGCTGATTCAGGGATCTGAGGAGCTTTGCACAAAGAAACCTGTCCTTGAAATTTTTCTCTGTTTCGTGAGGTGAGAATGGGTTGGAAAGAACTACACCTTAGACAACTACTCATTTGTCAGGGATGATTTTGAAGAAAACGAAAACTGAAGAAGTTCTCTTCTGGTAGTGCTATCCTTGCTTGTATCCACAAGGATACACAGTCTGTATAGCATCAGCACTTAGCATCAGTTTTGCTGCATCCACTGGCACTGAGAGCTGAAGACCCAGGAAAAGAGTTTCTTTCTTGCACTTAGCTCCTCCAAAACTTTGATGGGTCACAGCAGTTTCATGAGTGGCGTTAACATGCCAGCTTGTCACAGCTGTTGTGGATGCCTCTGAAGCAACCTTTGCAGTTTTCTGTCCCTCCTGTATGGTGGGGCAACTCCTGTCTTGGACAGTAATGTCCTTGGGGACATGATGGAGAGAAACCAGAGCAAGCCACTCTGTGACTTTCCGCTTCCTGCAACACTCCTTAGCCTTGAGTAGTACAAGCTGTCTTTACGGCTGCTCAGTCCTACAGAACATTTAATATCTATTTTCAGAGATTCTGAATGAATTTGTTTCTAGTTTAATGCAAAGCTTCCCTTTCTTGAGTTTCCATGTATGCTACAGGGACAACAGGAGAAGTATCTGACACTGTGGAAACTCAGAAGCATGACCTTGTGGTTTCAAGGAGGTGTTCTGAAATTTAGGAATACTTACTGAACATGGGGAATTATGGCAAAAAATATCTTCAGTCTGATCTCATCTGTCTGCTCTGGGATAGGAAAATGTATGGAAGAAATATTGCATGTGTTTATTCTGCCCTTATACTCTTCTCTCATCACCATCATTGCTGGGTGGGTTAGATGGACCACTGGCATGACTCCACATTGCAGTGTGTTTGTGATGCTGTTATGATTGCTGGTTTCTTAGGCAGTATAAACATTTTCCAAATCTATATTCACATTTTATTTCTCTTTATGATTATTCCTATGGGGGGTTTGCATACTTTTCTGGTTATCTTGTTGATTTACTGTATTTTCCCATATTTCAGATATTCTGCATCTGCACCAAAAGAGGGTTTGCAGCAGTTAATCCCTTCTCCCCTCAGGCAGCACATTAAATTATTTACTTCTTAGGAGCTCTTTTCTAAGTAACTTTAAACTGTAGTATATGAGAGAACAAGTTTGCACCACTAAATGAGAATCATAACTGCATCTGTAACACATCTAGGAAGAAGCTGATTCTCCAGGAGTTCATTTTACAATACTTCCAAGTTACAATACTCATCAAACAATATTTTGCACATCTAAACTAAAATGCTTGAGGATAAGTCTTAGGGGAAATTGAGATTCACGTGCTCTTTGGGCAGTTACTATTTGACTGTGGGCATGATGTTTCAAGAAAAGAATTTACATGGCCAAAGTTCATTCCTTGCTCTCATCCTTTTTTCCCCCTCCAGCAAATGAGTCTTTCTTGGTCTCCAAAAAGGAGTATTGTTATGAAATTAGTTTCATAAGGAAAAGAATTAAGCTACTCACCTGTTTTAAAGCTTTTCAATCTGGCTCAAATATCCTCATACCTTGCTATTCCTGCAAGACATTAGGTAGAACAGCTGACAAATGAAAAGTCAGTCAGCGCTACTAGGGACAGGGGGCCTGATTTTCAGAGTTTACTTGTTTTAAATCCATTAGTTTCATTACAATTACACCTAATTTAGGTCTGTGTGAAAATCAAGCATTAAGATTGGCTTTTATTTTAGTATTTATTTCTTATGATTTGAGAGCTATTAGTATATGATGCTGTCAAACTAATGGAGCAAATTGAAGATAAGTGACCATATTTAATGTCATTGTATGTTTAAAATAAATGGGTTTTAGTTTCCAAATTTTAATTTTACTTTCATTGAAACACTAATAAAGCATAAGACTTCCATAAACTTAATTTACTTAGTACATTGTAAAATGTAGGCTTCTTTCTTTCTTTCTTACAAGTTGAACTTCTTTAGGGAAAGAATTGGAAATTTTTCCATAACCCAAGTCTTCATAAACACTTGATTGAAATGGCACCCAGAAAAAAATCAAGCACTTCCTCAGTAAAAGTTATGCTGAGAATCAAATTACTCCCACTGAAGTCTACAGCTTAATTTGAAAATTCATTTTACATGACTGTAATCCATTTATTTAAATCCTTAATGGAAATGAGATCAGAGGTAAAATGTACAGGTTGTTGTTGTTGTCGTGGGGTTTTTTGGTTGTGTGGATTGGGGTTTTTTTACTTCAGGATTGACAGAACATATCCACAGCTCTCAGTTTTCAGCTAGTGGGAATCCACGTGCCTGCTCAAACTTGGCCTGACACACACATATCAGTATCATTTTTCCAATGAACCAGCACATAAAATTTTCCTTTAAGACAATGTAATCTTACACATTTTATTAAATCTATTTCGAAATCAAGTCAGTTTCATTAATATACTATCACCTGATGATTAGTTTTCCCACTTGTAAACTTTAGTTATTAAAAATTACATTCAGCTACATTTACAATATATGTTAATATCACTTTTATTTCATTACTAAAAGACAGTTCCAAATAAAATGTACTGATACTCCAGACCAGATTGCACTGGTGGTGGTTGTTTTAGTTATTAAAAAACACAAACTGAATTGTCGAACTACACTCAATTGCAGAGCATTTTTAGAAATTAGAACACCAAAAATAGAGGCACTGATTCCAACATTAGCTTCTTTACTGAGTGTAAAACAAAAAAAATCTTGGAAAAACTGATCAGTAAGTCAATGAAATAATCTTGCCACTGTCTTCCTTTTCTGTCACTTTTCTTAGGAGTTTTATCCATTTAGACATTTCACCCCAAATCTCATGATTCCTGCATTTGGCCACAGCACCATCACAACTTGTGCCTTTCTCAGGGATAGTGGCCCAGGGTATTTATTTCCAATTCATATTTAGGTGTCTCTCCCCACATTCACATGTATAATACACATTCTCCCATTTTTATACCCTTGAGAGCATCTCTCTAGTGGGCTGCGCTGCTGCACCTG